>NC_092086.1:99728629-99988629 GCF_045679555.1 Salvelinus alpinus | reverse complement strand
CGCAAATCATTTCACAGTGCCGTTCATTCCCTAAGACCTTGCTTGCTGTGACCTCTCACCTCTTTCACAGTATGGCAGCCCGTCCTCCAGGTGGAAGGTGTTGTTTCTGATTGGCTGCTGGCAGGACGCACACAGGAAGCAGTACACATGCCATGTCTGCTTCAGGGCATTGATGACTTCCTGTAAAAAAAAATACAAGGGATTATAGGGAATGATATTACTGTCATAATGCCATAACTTGATTTCAATATGTGTCTGTGCATTAGAAGAGGAAGCTAAAATAGTTGAGCAAGGTGGACAAGCCAAGATACTATACTGTCTCCTAAAGTATGTCACTCACCCCCAGGACCTTCTGCTGGCAGCTGGTGCAGGTAGGGGCGAAGAACTTCTCATAGCAGTGAGCACAGTACACTGTTCCCCTCTCCTCCACAAAGCCAGACTCCACCAGAGACATGTGGCAGTGGGAACAGTTAAACTCCTCAGGGTGCCAGGACATGCCCATGGCCACCAGGAAAGGACCTCTGTGGAAGATAGGAAGTGGTCAGAGGTCAGGGTAACAAGACAAAAAGAGAGGTTGACTTTTTTGGTAAAATTAACTTTAAACACCACTTTATCAATTTCAGATGTATTTGAAAGGGACTAAACTAATCAGACGTAAACCCTTAGGATTAGGCTGTGTCCAAAATTCTAATATAGTGCACTACTTTTTTTAAATTTAATTTAATTTTATCCCATTTTCTCCCCAATTTTCGTGGTATCCAATCGCTAGTAATTACTATCTTGTCTCATTGCTACAACTCCCGTACGGGCTCGGGAGAGACGAAGGTCGAAAGCCATGCGTCCTCCGAAGCACAACCCAACCAAGCCGCACTGCTTCTTAACACAACGCGCCTCCAACCCGGAAGCCAGCCGCACCAATGTGTCGGAGGAAACACTGTGCACCTGGCCACCTTGGTTAGCGCGCACTGCGCCCGGCCTGCCACAGGAGTCGCTGGAGCGCGATGAGACAAGGATATCCCTACCGGCCAAACCCTCCCTAACCCGGACGACGCTATGCCAATTGTGCGTCGCCCCACGGACCTCCCGGTCGCGCCCGGCTGCGACAGAGCCTGGGCGCGAACCCAGAGACTCTGGTGGCGCAGCTAGCACTGCGATGCAGTGCCCTAGACCACTGCGCCAGTATAGTGCACTACTTTTGACTATAAGTCAACACGTGGCTTCCCATACTGACTGTTGGTACTGACCTGATGACCTTGTCACAGTGGCCACACATGGGGGTGCGTGTTCCCGCTGCGATGTGTTCGGCCCGCTGTACCAGGGAGTTCTGGTCCTTGGGGTGCGCCTGGGGGGCGGGGCGGTCAGAAACTTTGGGTACTGTGGGTACTGGTGCAGTGTTGCTGACCCGCCCAAAAGAGGGTGCAGCGCCACCCTTAGAGAAACCTAAAGTAACAGAAAATACACCATGGGCCAGTTGTTTCAATCACACCATACAGAGATAAACAAAAAATCACATCCATTTGAGCTATATAAAAACATTCACAAACTGCTGTATCATGTAATCAAAACACTAACAACGTACTGCAGACAGGCAGAGCAGTACAGTAGCTATATTTACATGGCTGTGTGCATTGCTAGCTAAACCTAAAGACATCTTAGCTTAGGAGTGGGTGGGCAGGTGTGATCAGGTATGAATGAGTATGCTGCTTGCTGCCAGAATGTATTAGATCTAGCTGTGACCTCCCTGTCTTTAGCATGGGCCAGCTGTGTCGGGCAGATCCACTCCACACCACCCAAACAATGGATCAATCTTCCCCACCGGGGTGAAGAAACAACATTACCATAGCCAGAGGAGACACCTGACAAAACACCCCCAGCCCCTCAGAACGCGGAGTGGCGAAGAAGAGACAATTCTCCCCTTCTCTCCATTCTTCCCTCTCTCCTCTCTCTCTGGCTGCATAGAGACATCCAGGCTGAGATCAAAGATGTCTGCCCTCGGTGGGGTGAGGGGTGGAGGGCTACAGAGACTCTGGGGTGGGGTGAGGGGTGGAGGGGTACAGAGACTCTATTGAAAAGGAGAACCCAATCAAAGAGCGGTGGACTGGGGGGTCAGAGAGCAAGTGCCCCCTCGATTTTCTCATAGTGGAGAGCAAACGAGCTGAATAAACATGACTGGGGACTGGCAGAGAAGGGAGAAGAGCGGAGAGGAGAGGACATCCATGGGAAAGACAGAGATAGAGAGTTGGGGGGAGCCAGAGGGAGTGAGAGAGAGAGAGACAGAGAGAGTGATGCGGGCGCCAGAGAGTGGATGAGAGATAGAGGAAAAGAGAGAGAGAGAGAGAGAGAGAGAGAGAGAGAGAGAGAGAGAGAGAGAGAGAGAGAGAGAGAGAGAGAGAGAGAGAGAGAGAGAGAGAGAGAGAGAGAGAGAGAGAGAGAGAGAGAGAGAGAGAGCATAAACTGTATATGACATTGTCACTGTATGTTGGCTCTATGCTCTAACTAACCCCTGAAGAGGCTTTGGGCAGGCTGTAAGGGAACACTGGAGATTTGTATCTCTGTTTCACTGATCTCCACAGCAGGGCTGCAAAACCCCCTGGTCCAAACCATTGGTCCAGGTCCATCAAACTACCTCTTCAACCACATCTGGTTAAGTTGGTCTTTTAAATGTCCTGTTGAGTGACCGTTTAGAGGCAGCAGTGTCTAGCCCAGTCCCAGGGCTTAGGGGACATGTTATTGGTTGACACAATGACAGGAGGGCATGGTGGCAGGGAGGGAAGGAGCAATGGAAGGAGGGAGGTGAGGGAGGCTGGATAGATGAGTTTTTAAGACCACACTCATCTCTCAACACTCATCTGGGAGATGTATCACCTTCTGTCATCAATGCTGCCTGGCTTTTACACAGATGGCGGACAGAGGGCATAGTGCTCTCTCACACGAACAGTAACACACACACACACAGACCCATGGAACACACCACAACACCTGTATACAACCTAACACAATCCTGTCCTGCCCAGTGGAGGCTGCTGAGGGGAGAGCGACTCATAATAATGTCCGGAACGGCGCGAATGGAATGGCATCAAACACCTGGAAACCATGTGTTTAATGTATTCGATACCATTCCACTGATTCCGCTCCAGTCATTAGAACGAGATGGTTCTTCCCAATTCAGGTGCCACCAACCTCCTGTGGTCCTGCCTGCTGCTATGAAAATTGCCATGAAAAACATTACATATTTAGCACTAGCAGGGGGAATGGTAGAATCACACATAACACACCATGCATCTGGCCTGGTTCCACACAGTCAGTATGAGGTATGTGTTTGTGAACACAAGGTCATGTAAGCGTAAATCTGATACATACTCTATCTAACAGAGAGGTATCTGTGGTCTCTCATACACCCCCTTTCAGCAACTCTCACTTAAGAGGTCCCCAGGGAGGCAGTAGGTAAGCATAGGACCTCTCTCGCCTCACACAGCTCTGTAAAGGCCATATATTGTATATTCCTATTATGTATGAGAACATACTGCAATAGTAATCTTAGTAATAATGACTCCTAATGACTTCTACAGAGAAAACTACAGTTCTCACAGACCCTGAATCTTCTCTGTTTATTAAAGAGCAGAACATCTAATATATAATTCGACGTTTTCACTCAGGAATTGTGGAAAAGGAGCCTATAATTTGAGCTCATTAGCTGAATACAGCTCGTTTTATAGAGCTTTATGCTGCTCTAATAAAAGCACTGATTCAATGGTCAGGGTTTCCAGTAACAGCACAGGTCTGCCCCCTGCAGGTCAAGAGAAGCTGCTACATGAAGTAACAGTTACTGAGTACTGTTGCCTGTGAGTCTATGCAGCCATGGCATTTAAAGCCAGTGCCAATGGTTAATAAAGCTACTAGATGACCTCACATTTCAGTCATATACATAAACATTCTTCTCCTAAATAAATGTTTGAGTAAAGGGCAGAGCTCTCAACTTAGAAAAATACATATATATATTAGCATTTCTGACTCATCCATGTTCAACAAAGGCTGTAATATAACCCAGCTTCAAGCAAAGACTTTGTTTTATCTTAGCAGCAGGACACACACAATAACAGAAACATCATCAGAATGTGTAAACACAGCCAGGTGAGTGAACCTAAGCACAGAATCCTCTGGAGACAGTCAGGAGAACACCATAGTGGTAGTGTCATGGTGTTACAGTACCTGCTGAACCTCCAGCTGGCCAGGAGGGTTTGACCTGGGCAGAGGGGGTCTTCAAGGCGGGTGGGGGGACACTGTTGCCATTCCTGGGGGCTCCTGGGACTTTGGTCATGGTCTTCACTGATGTTGTGATGTGGACACTGGGCGGGGCATTCTCAACAACTTTACTGGAGAACAGAAAAGTACTGCTTATAGGTCATTGTTCATGGACACACATGAACACCTTTGAACGCACACACACACACGCTTGTTTTACTATCCGTGTGGGGACCAAACAATTGATTTCCCTAACCCCGAACCCTAACCGTTAACCAGTGGAGGCTGCTGAAGGGAGGACGGCTCATAATAATGGCTGGAACAGAGCGAATGGAATGGCATCAAACACCTGGAAACCATGGAAACCATGTGTTTGATGTATTTGATACCATTCCACCTATTCCGCTCCAGCCATTACCATGAGCCCGTCCTCCCCAAATAAGGTGCCACCAACCTCCTGTGCCATTAACCTAATCCTAACCTTAACCCTAAACTTAACCCTAACCTTAACTCAAAACCCTAACCCTAATTGTGACCCTAACTCTAAACCTAACCCCTAAGCCTAAAATAGCCTTTTTCCTGCGAAATGACCCAACTTGTCCAAATTTTCCTTGTTTTAATATCCTTGTGAGGACTTCTGGTCCCCACAAGGATAGTAAAACCGAAAAACCTACAGACATACACACACACAAATATAAATACACACATACACACACTCAGACGCTCCATCATACTTCAGAAATGCTTTTCCTTTATAGTATTCAAGGTTCCCAGGTTCTGGTAGGGTTGGTGTTGTTTATTCAGGACTATTCACATCACCAGGCTGTGCCAACTGAGGCCTGTCAGTCTCTCCCTCAGGCCCAGGCCATGTTTGTTATGGCAACCTCAGCCATGGTTACAGTACAGTATGAGTTTAATCCAGGACTCAGAACACCTCTCAGCTGTTAGAATGTCATTCCATTACAACACGCCTCCCCACTAAAAACTATGCAGACTTACTTCATTATTTTCGGCGTTAGTAAAACTCCCACATTCTGCATCCTCTCCTACCCCCAATATAAAATATGTGGTTCACTTCTTGTTCAAGTGCATGTTTATGTGAAACAATGTGCAGACCATGCCCAAAAATAACGAAATAGTTGTTGGAAATAGAAGTGCACTGGAAGAGCTGTTTTGAAGACAAAAAACCCCTGGGCTCATTATGTGAGAGTCACATCCAGCCCAGGCACTAATCATTACAATTCATTAGCATGAAGAGACACACTCAACCATCAGGCCAATTAAGAGGAGAGATGATTGGATTAAAAGCTGTGTCTGATGAAAACCATGGTCAGTATATCCAATAAGGATACATGATACAACCCAGTGTCCAGATGGCGCATCAATAAGGAAAACAGGAACACAATTAGAGTTGGCATGGTCTCTATCTCTCTCTCTCTCTCTCTTTCTCTCCATCCTTACTCTCTTTCAGTGACATAATGTATGCAGTGGAGCTGCTCATAACAACACAATTGTCTTGTTCTTTCAGACTCTGCAACGTTGCCCTCCATGACATTGACGGTTCTATAAATAATGCTTATCTCTAGTGCCTGAACCACCATGGTTAGGTCTGTACTAGTAGTGGTGTTCAGACAATGTTTGGAGCAAGCACGCTCAGTATGGGCAAGCTGTATCCAAAATGTAGCTGGTTCGAATCCCAGGTGAGAAAGACTTGCCCTTAGGCAAATAACCTGACTTGAGTCTGACTTGATTTGCTCCAGCTCATATTGAGTTGTCTGAATGTAAAATTGGTCAGCTACGCTGTCATTTAAATATGTCTTGAGGATACTGCCCTCTACAGATGATAAGGATCCATTGCTATAGACCAAGCATTTTTTAGCAAATGCTCTTATTCAGTGCTACTTACAGTAGAGAGTGCATTCATTTTCATACTTTTTCGTACTGGTCCAGTGTGGTAATTGAACCCACAACCCTGGCTTTGCATGTGCCATGCTCTACCAACTGAGCACCTACTGCACAGTCAAGTGTTTAGATACTGTACTTCATAGCAGAAGAAGAAACAGAAAAGGAAGCTCAAGGGAAACGGAGAAGGGGACAGGAAATGAAGAACAGCTGAGAAAAGGATACAACTTTATTGATATATAAGCAGTTACAATCCTCAAGCAAAATGAATATGGTTAGTGTATAAAATGAAACAAAATGAAGATAAAATACAAAGATACACACAAAGTATCAGATTGAAGTTGGAGGATAGTGAAGTTGGAACAGAAGTAGAAACAAACAGAATAAACACAAAAAGTTGTATATTACAGATGATAATGTGCAGATTTCATCTCAATATTCAAGATACACTCAGTGGCCCGTTTATTAGGTACACCCATGTAGCCAGGTCGCACCCCCATTTGACCCCAGAACAGCCTGTATTCTTCGGGGCATGAACACATTGCTCAATTTGTATTACGGGACTCAACATGTGCCAGGAAAATATTCCCCACACCATTACACCACTGCCACTAGCCTGTACCGTTGACACCAGGCAGGATGTGTCCATGGACTCATGCTGCTTACACTGACTCTGCCATCAGCATTACGCAACAGGAAGCGGGATTTGTCAGACCAGGCAATGTTTTTCCACTCCTCAATTGTCCAGTGTTGGCCTACACGATTCTTGCCATTCTCCTTTGACCTCTCTCATCAACAAGCTGTTGTATGTTTTTTGTTTGTCGCACCATTCTCGGTAAACCCTAGACACTGGCGAGCGTGAAAAGCGCCTGGCACCAACGATCATACTACTCTCAAAGTCACTTAGGTCACTTGTTTTGCCAAATCTAATGTTCAATCCAACAGTTATTGAATGCCTCAATGCCTGTCTGCCTGCAATATATAGCAAGCCATGGTCACGTGCCAACAGGGTGGTACCTAATAACCTGGCCATTGTGTGTATGTACTAAGGGAGAGTTTTTAACTCAAACACACACACACTCACTCACACACTCACTCTCACACTCCCCTAACACACCAACAGGCTCACTGTACACACACAGACACAGCAACGTACTAACTAATTCCAGTAACTACTTAAAGGGATGTGGTATAGGACAAGGCACAGGTGGTGAGGTATAATGTGAAATCTCAGACTGCTATAATGTGAGATCTGAGACTGTCTTTCTAGTTAACTACAGGCTGATTGAAATGAATAAAACACAGGCAGAGAGATGTTACTGGGCACAGCAAACTACAGTCTACTGCACGTTGAGTGTGCGTGCCGAAACACCGTGGTGCCAGTCTCTCAGCTTGTTGTACTGTTGTCCCACAACCTTTGGATCCGGTTTGTTCACCCTAACACACCCAAAGACACAGGAAAGGAGGGGAGATGGTGGGAAGGAAGGAGGAAGAAAGGAGAGGACACAGGAGAGCAGACAGGAAGAAAGGAAATAAAGACATTGTAAAGAAAAAGAAATAGACAAGAAATGTAGAGGGAAAAACAAGACAATGTAGGAAATAAATGAAAAATAAAGAAAGAGTCAGATTTGCCAGTGGTTGTACTTCCTGACAGGAGAGCTCTGTCTGAAGGATGCTGTCTGTAAACCACATCTCTCTAAGAAGGAGAGATTGGAAGTCTCCTCCTGGCAGGCCCTGATTACCCACAATCCCACTTAATTACCCACTATCCATCTTCGTGACATGCTGATTGGCCGGGGCTTTGGTTGGGAGAGCAGCAGGGTGCATTTACTGCAGATGAAGATGAATAGGGGCAGAACACAGACCTGAGAACCCCCAGAACCCCCAGCTCTAAAGGGCTATGAGGGTTGGCCAGCCCAGCTAACCCTGCTTGAGCAGTTTCCACTAGGGTTTCCTCTGATGTGGCTTCCTGTAATGAAGCCTTAAACTAAGCGTGATACTGAGCGTCTCATGGATAAGGAAGTATGGGCTAAACTCGGAATCCCAATAATGAGAAGCTCCTGTGGCATGCAGGATGAGACATGGAGTGCCAGAAAGCTCTGATCAACCCAACATAGTAACAGTAACAACAACAGCATCAGCCTCACACCAGGAAACTACCCTCAGATCACATGGGATCAGACTGACATACCACCACCTACTCACTTCTTTCCAGCACTGTTCTCCTGGGCTTGGTCTGTGAACAGAGGAGGAAAGAAACTCATGAACATAAAAACAGAGAATGTCAAATGTGCATGTAGACTTGTGTGTCTTATAATAGAAAATTATAACAAATTCTTATTTACGGCCTACCCCGGCCAAACCCGGACAACGCTGGGCCGATTGTGCGCCGCCCTATGGGACTCCCAATCACGGCCGGTTGTGAAACATGCCTGGAATCGAACCAGGGTCTGTAAGACACTGCTGAGATACAGTGTCTTAGACCGCTGGCCACTCGGGAGGCCATGTGGTGACCAGACAAAAAGAGAGTGGTGCTACTGCTTTTTAAATGCTCATTTTAATCAAGTAGATATTGATAAAAAAAATATACTATCATTTAATTAATTACATTTATTATTTATTTATTATTTACTACTATTTTTTTTAAAATCTGTGTCTCATGATTTGTGTAAGCCAGCTCTGGCCCAACCCATCAGCATTCTCAAATCCAAACTTATCGGGGAGAAAAAATGTTAGTGGGTGTGGCATTTGGCCAGACAGATGTGGATGGGTAGCCAGGCAAGAACAAACCACTCTCCAGCACTCATTTGCATCAACAGCCTTGCACATATTAAACATTCTATAAGTAACCTCAGCCTATGTGTGGAATAGAGAATGACTTCTAATGCACTGCTCCTTGTCAGCTCCATGGCAGTTTGTTTCAGCAGAGCAGGTCTAACACACACAGGGCTGGGGTGATGACAGAGAGATGGATGCTGAGGCCCAGAGACAGAGCAGCGCCAGGGGGACCAGAACACAGTCACAGAGTTGCGCCAGGGGGACCAATACACAGACAGAGCTGTGCCAGGGGGAACAGAACACAGAGACAGAGCTGTGCCAGGGGACCAGAACACAGAGAAAGAGCTGTGTCAGGGGGACCAGAACACACAGACAGAGCTGTGCCAGGGGGACCAGAACACAGTGACAGAGCTGTGCCAGGGGACCAGAACGCAGAGAAAGATCTGTGCCAGGGGGACCAGAACACAGAGAAAGAGCTGTGCCAGGGGGACCAGAACACACAGACAGAGCTGTGCCAGGGGGACCAGAACACACAGACAGAGCTTTGCCAGGGGGACCAGAACACACAGACAGAGCTGCGCCAGAGGGACCAGAACACACAGACAGAGCTGTGCCAGGGAGACCAGAACACACAGACAGAGCTGTGCCAGGGGGAACAGAACACAGAGACAGAGCTGTGCCAGGGGGACCAGAACACACAGACAGAGCTGTGCCAGGGGGAACAGAACACAGAGACAGAGCTGTGTCAGGGGGACCAGAACACACAGACAGAGCTGCGCCAGGGGGACCAGAACACAGAGAGAGAGCTGTGCCAGGGAGACCAGAACACAGTGACAGAGCTGTGCCAGGGGGACCAGAACACACAGACAGAGCTGTGCCAGGGGGACCAGAACACACAGACAGAGCTGTGCCAGGGGGACCAGAACACACAGACAGAGCTGTGCCAGGGGGACCAGAACACAGTGACAGAGCTGTGCCAGGGGGACCAGAACACACAGACAGAGCTGTGCCAGGGGGACCAGAACACAGACAGAGCTGTGCCAGGGGGACCAGAACACACAGACAGAGCTGTGCCAGGGGGACCAGAACACAGACAGAGCTGTGCCAGGGGGACCAGAACACAGACAGAGCTGTGCCAGGGGGACCAGAACACACAGACAGAGTTGTGCCAGGGGGATCAGAACACAGACAGAGCTGTGCCAGGGGGACCAGAACACACAGACAGAGCTGTGCCAGGTGGACCAGAACACAGACAGAGCTACACTACCAGGGTGGGAAATGGCTGGTGGATGCCCTAATTTCAAATAATGAAGCTAAATTACAGAAAACACTGTACCCAACCTGCTTTCACCACTGTAGCATTGAGATTTCCTTTTCCAGAGCTGACAAACCATGATGTATTTTTTCTACATGTGGGATTTGGATTCTTTTTTTTTATGCTCCCAAATGCTCTCTGCGACCATCCGTCAATGTGGCTGGTAAGAATAGATATTCTACCAGCCAATGCTCAAATCTACCAGCATTTTGCTGATGGCTTGTGTTAATTTCCCACCCTGTGCACTACAGGGACGAACATGCAGCACTGTTGTAATCTGTACTACAGTCTACTTATGTAACCTTTCCCTTAGGGGAAAAGGCAAAGCCGAAATGGTCACTTCAGAGGGATACTACTGTAAGATCACAATGATCTAGTTAGGATGGATTTATATTTCCTAGTCCCATTGTGCCAGGTTATCCAGTAACTAGGGTGTCTCAGGGTATTGGGGTAAGGGGAGGGTGCAGAAGGGGTACCCACCTTTCTCTGTGCCGGTGATCTGAGCCAGGATTCTGAAGGACCTGGATTGGGAGGTTCCGGTGCGAGGATGCCAGTCCTCTGTGTCCTCGATCAGACGCTTCTTACTGGCCTCACTGAGGGGCGAGGCGTGGGTCAACTCTGGTTCAACTCTGTTCCTGAGACCACACACAGAATAAAGTCATCATCATCATTAACATTCATTTACAATTATCATTACCACTCAGCATTCATAAAAATCACTCTTAATAATTACTTAATTATTCCCTAATTATTCAGATTCATTTATCACATTCATTAATGTTTTTATATAGTAGCATAACACAAGTACAACATTTGTTCTCGTTCACACACTGGTACAGACAAATACATTCGTACTCCCAAAGTATACTACAGGTATACTTAGACAAGACAAACATACACACATTCACTGAGTGTCCACGGCTAGATGTTCCATTACTGTACCTCCTAGGGGCTGTCTTTGGGGGGACTCTGCACACGGACATTGAGAAGGTGGTAAGAAAGGAAAATAGAAGAGAACTTGAAAGATAGAATATTGTTTGATAGAATAAACCATATGTAAAACTCTTTGGATCTAAAGTATCAGTTTTGCTGTTTTGTTTTTTAATTTGTATTTATTTAATTAGGCCATTCTTATTTACAATGGCGGCCTACCGGAGAATAGTGGGTTAACTGCCTTGTTCAGGGGCAGAACGACAGATTTTTTCCTTGTCAGCTCGGGGATTCGATCCAGCTACTGTTCAGTTACTGCTGTTACAGGCTATACTTACTTAAGAATTCCCAGAGGCCCACTATCAGAACCAGCAGTTACACTAGAAATAGCAGAGCAGTAGTCAGCTGACTATCGATTCAAACTAACTGCAATGACCAGCTCTAAAACCCTTATGAAGATGACGTGACACACATGACCTGATTCAGCCCACATACAGTACATCATGGCACTAACTCAGAGACAAACATATCATAACATGACAATGGTTTTAGTAGTAGGGGGAAATATGCTTTATGGATTATTGATCAGCTGAATAAACTGGTGATGTAGTTTGTATTTTGGGGAATTGATTTAAAACTATTAAATAGTGATATTGTATGTATAATACAGTTAGAAACCCAGGTAGAAGTTACCATCTCTCGCCACAAGGGGGAACCACTGAGCCTCACGTTACATTGAGCTCAGGACCAGAACGGATACATTGTTTGTATTCCTGTCCTGAATTATATCATGTTTAGACACACATCTCAAGATGTCTGTTTATTACATTACAAGTGGATTTCTGCACTGGGGGCAAGTCAAATGTGTCTGAGTGTTCTGGGTGCGAGCTGTGTGCTATTCGACTGTGTGTCTCTCTGAGTGTATTCTAAGTGAATGGGGCGAGAGGGGTCAGATTGTGACGGTCCTGGCTGGTAATTAATGAATGGCCTTGGGTAAACAGAGTGTCACGGTGGCAGACGGAGAGGGACAGATACAGGGACAGGGTACAGAAGCCCTGCTGAGTGGTGACAGGTCAGCCTACAGAGCTCTGGGTTGCAGTCTGGAGCCTGGTGGTGGGTCGGGTGGGGATGCATCACCTTTTATAGAGCCTATAGAGCCTATGGGCCCCGGTCAAAGGTAGTGCACTATAAAGAGAATGGGGTGGCATTTGAAACACAGTCTGGGTGTAAATACACTGGTTCTCCCACACGGACCGGGCCGGGATGCCATTACACACACAGAGCATGAATGAACAGAATGAACTGGCCTCAGTGGACCACAAGGCTTATTATGGCTTATGGCTGTGTGTTATTTACAGGGTGGCTTTGCAGGTTGTTTTGTGTTGTGAAATGAGTGTGTAAAGCGCCTGTCATAGTCCAAAATGTGTACACGTACACACAGCAGTGTTCTAGAATATTAGACCGTTGGTTTTCATAGTTTGTCAGCGCAGGTCAAGCAATTTCTCCAACTGTCAACACATTCAAATGAATAGAGGACGCGTACCGGAGCCGAGCTGGTTGAGAACTGTGGGGAGGTGAGCAGAGGGCTGTGCTTCCCTGTGGATGGTGGTCTCAGAGCCATGTAGCTATGTCACAATAGGACGCTGGACTATCACGTCTCAGCGGCTGTGGACTATGGTTTAGGCTTTAGACAGTAAGTATATGAGGGATGTTTATGAGGGTTATGGCAGAGAGGCGCCAGCATGTCTACTGTACTAATCTAACTGTACTGCAGTCATCATGTGTAGCAGGATAGCACTGATAATCACATCCCACAGTCAAAGAGCTAGCAGACAGTGTCACTGTTACAACACTAACTTGGTCTCTTCCTCTGCCCCCTCCTGCGGAAAGAGAAAAGAGAGGAGAAGAGGATGAACAAAGTAAAGGAGCAGGAAAAGAGAAAAAGAGAAGAGCAGTGATTCAACTGGGTCCTAAAACCACATGGACCATTCTGAGATGATGTGCGAGCAGACACCCAGAGAGAAACACACACACAGGATGCGGCTGAACACACATGCTTCTACTATACCTGTAACCTGTACAAGCAGACGGGGCAGTCTAGGGGGTTTTGGTGGTCATGGCTAGATGGGATACAGTTTATGTGTCAAATTGTCATTCCTCAAACTTTTTGTGCATTTTACCTAAACATTTTCCTAACCTTAAACTAATTCTCCTAACCTGCTACGTTAATTGTACTAACCTGCTGCATAAGGTCTAACTTGCTACAAAAAGTAAATTCTGACTGTAACCCTTCTAGCCAAAACCGTTTTAGAAGGGAGGAAGGTCAAAGATCATATAATAACTCAGAGAAGGTATTACAGTATGCAGTACAGACTGAGATGACAACCAAAGTGACTAGATGTAAGTGGCATAAAGTCTCTATGATACTCTATTATAACCCCTCCTGTCTCAGCCTCCAGTATTTATGCTGCAGTAGTTTATGTGTCGGGGGGCTAGGGTCAGTCTGTTATATCTGGAGTACTTCTCCTGTCTTATCCGGTGTCCTGTGTGAATTTAAGTATGCTCTCTCTAATTCTCTCTCTCTCTCTTTATTTCTCTCTTTCTCTCTTTCTTTCTCTCTCTCAGAGGACCTGAGCCCTAGGACCATGCCTCAGGACTACCTGGCCTGATGACTCCTTGCTGTCCCCAGTCCAACTGGCCGTGCTGCTGCTTTAGTTTCAACTGTTCTGCCTGCGGCTATGGAACCCTGAGCCGTTCACCGGACGTGCTACCTGTCCCAGACCTGCTGTTTTCAACTCTCTAGAGACAGCAGGAGCAGTAGAGATACTCTGAATGATCGGCTATGAAAAGCCAACTGACATTTACTCCTGAGGTGCTGACCTGTTGCACCCTCGACAACCACTGTGATTATTATTAGTTGACCCTGCTGGTCATCTATGAACATTTGAACATCTTGGCCATGTTCTGTTATAATCTCCCCCCGGCACAGCCAGAAGAGGACTGGCCACCCCTCACAGCCTGGTTCCTCTCTAGGTTTCTTCCTAGGTTCTGGCCTTTCTAGGGAGTTTTTCCTAGCCACCGTGCTTCTACACCTGCATTGGTTGCTGTTTGGGGTTTTAGGCTGGGTTTCTGTACAGCACTTTGAGATATCAGCTGATGTAAGAAGGGCTTTATAAATAAATTTGATTTGATTATTCAGCTGCGAAACATAACTAATACCATTTGCATCAGTGGACTACATTGGTAGACTATTCGAAAACACATGTTACTAGCGCATGTCCTATCCTCTGGCCTGAGAACCACCCCAATAAAGAGCTGTTCCAGCCCAGAGCTGCCAGTACGCTGGGATAATTAGAAAACAAGCGTCTAATTCAACACAACAACAAGACGTCAGACAGAATCAGAGCCAGACTACTGGGTGTTTGGCAAAGCTATAAACTCTATTATCAATTAAAGGCAGGCAGGGTGGGCTAGGCTGGGCTGGGCTGGGTTAAGCTGGGTTGGGCTAGGCTGGGTTGGGTTAGGCTGGTTTGGACTAAGCTGGGTTGGCCTAGGCTGGGTTAAGCTAGGCTGGTTTGGACTAAGCTGGGTTGGCCTAGGCTGGGTTAAGCTAGGCTGGTTTGAACTAGTCTGGTTTGGCCTAGGCTGGTTTGGTCTGAGCTGGGCTAGGCTGGGTTGGACTAGGCTGGGGTTGGGCTAGGCTGGTTTGGCCTAGGCTGGTTTGGTCTGAGCTGGGCTAGGCTGGGTTGGCCTAGGCTGGTTTGGACTGATCTAGTCTGGTTTGGGATGGGTTGGACTAGGCTGATGTGGCCTAGGCTGGTTTGGGCTGAGCTAGGCTGGGCTAGGCTGAGCTAGGCTAGGCTGGGTTAGGCTGGGTTGGGTTGGGCTGGGCTGGGTTGGCCTGAGCTGAGCTAAGCTAGGCTGATTTGGCCTGGGTTGGGCTGGTTTAAGCTGGGCTAGGCTGGGTTGGCCTAGGCTGGTTTGGGCTAGTTTGGTTTGGGTTTATCTAGGGTAGGCTGGGTTGGGCTAGGCTGGGTTTGTCTGAGCTAGGCTGGATTGGGCTAGGCTGGATTGGGCTAGGCTGGTTTGGATAGGCTGGGTTACGCTAGGCAGGGTTAGGCTGGGCTGGGCTGGATTGGGCTGGGCTAGGCTATGCTGGGTTGGGCTATGCTGGGCTGGGTTGGGTTAGACTGGGCTGGATTGAGCTGGGCTAGGTTAGGCTGGGTTGGGCTATGCTGGGCTGGGCTATGCTGGGTTGGGTTAGGCTGGGCTGGGTTGGGTTGGGTTAGGCTGGGCTGGGTTGGGTTGGGTTAGGATGGGCTGGGTTGGGTTAGGATGGGCTGGGTTGGGTTAGGATGGGTTAGGCTGGGCTGGGTTGGGTTGGGTTAGGCTGTGCTGGGTTGGGTTAGGCTGGGTTGGGTTGGGTTAGGATGGTCTGGGTTGGGTTGGGTTGGGTTGGGTTAGGCTGGGCTGGGTTGGGTTGGGTTAGGATGGGCTGGGTTGGGTTAGGATGGGCTGGGTTGGGTTGGGTTGGGTTAGGTTGGGCTGGGCTGGGTTGGGTTGGGTTGGGTTAGGCTGTGCTGGGTTGGGTTAGGCTGGGTTGGGTTGGGTTAGGATGGTCTGGGTTGGGTTGGGTTGGGTTAGGTTAGGCTGGGCTGGGTTGGGTTGGGTTAGGATGGGCTGGGTTGGGTTGGGTTGGGTTGGGTTAGGATGGGCTGGGTTGGGTTAGGATGGGTTGGGTTGGGTTGGGTTAGGATGGGCTGGGTTGGGTTGGGTTGGGTTGGGTTAGGATGGGCTGGGTTGGGTTAGGATGGGTTGGGTTGGGTTAGGTTAGGCTGGGCTGGGTTGGGTTGGATTAGGATGGGTTGGGTTGGGTTAGGCTGGGCTGGGCTGGGTTGGGTTGGGTTAGGTTAGGCTGGGCTGGGTTGGGTTGGATTAGGATGGGTTGGGTTGGGTTAGGCTGGTCTGGGCTGGGCTGGGTTGGGTTGGGTTGGGTTAGGCTGGGCTGGGTTGGGTTGGGTTAGGATGGGTTGGGTTGGGTTAGGATGGGCTGGGTTGGTTAGGATGGGCTGGGCTGGGTTGGGTTAGGATGGGCTGGGTTGGGTTAGGATGGGCTGGGTTGGGTTAGGTTGGGCTGGGTTGGTTAGGATGGGCTGGGCTGGGTTGGGTTAGGATGGGCTGGGTTGGGGGTTAGGATGGGTTGGGTTAGGATGGGCTGGGTTGGGTTAGGCTGGGCTGGGTTGGGTTAGGATGGGCTGGGTTGGGTTAGGATGGGTTGGGTTGGGTTAGGATGGGCTGGGTTGGGTTAGGATGGGTTGGGTTGGGTTAGGATGGGCTGGGTTGGGTTAGGATGGGTTGGGTTAGGATGGGCTGGGTTGGGTTGGGTTAGGATGGGCTGGGTTGGGTTAGGTTGGTCTGGGTTGGGTTAGGATGGGCTGGGTTGGGTTAGGATGGGCTGGGTTGGGTTAGGATGGGCTGGGCTGGGTTAGGATGGGCTGGGTTGGGTTGGGTTAGGATGGGTTGGGTTGGGTTAGGATGGGCTGGGTTGGGTTAGGATGGGTTGGGTTGGGTTAGGATGGGCTGGGTTGGGTTAGGATGGGCTGGGTTGGGTTAGGATGGGCTGGGTTGGGTTAGGATGGGCTGGGTTGGGTTGGGTTAGGATGGGCTGGGTTGGGTTGGGTTAGGATGGGTTGGGTTGGGTTAGGATGGGCTGGGTTGGGTTAGGATGGGCTGGGTTGGGTTAGGATGGGTTGGGTTGGGTTAGGATGGGCTGGGTTGGGTTGGGTTAGGATGGGCTGGGTTGGGTTAGGATGGGCTGGGTTGGGTTAGGATGGGCTGGGTTGGGTTAGGATGGGTTGGGTTGGGTTAGGATGGGTTGGGTTGGGTTAGGATGGGCTGGGCTGGGTTGGGTTAGGATGGGCTGGGTTGGGTTGGGTTAGGATGGGCTGGGTTGGGTTGGGTTAGGATGGGCTGGGTTGGGTTGGGTTAGGATGGGCTGGGTTGGGTTAGGATGGGCTGGGTTGGGTTAGGATGGGCTGGGTTGGGTTAGGATGGGTTGGGTTGGGTTAGGATGGGTTGGGTTAGGATGGGCTGGGTTGGGTTGGGTTAGGATGGGCTGGGTTGGGTTGGGATGGGTTGGGTTAGGCTGGTCTGGGTTTTGCGGTAGCAGGAGTGAGTTTAACATGTTGTCGGTTGCTGCTGCACATTTCTTCTGTTTCCAGTCCCCTTCAACATACTGGGACAAGATGTGCTGCTGCACATTTCTTCTGTTTCCAGTCCCCTTCAACATACTGGGACAAGATGTGCTGCTGCACATTTCTTCTGTTTCCAGTCCCCTTCAACATACTGGGACAAGATGTGCTGCTGCACATTTCTTCTGTTTCCAGTCCCCTTCAACATACTGGGACAAGATGTGCTGCTGCACATTTCTTCTGTTTCCAGTCCCCTTCAACATACTGGGACAAGATGTGCTGCTGCACATTTCTTCTGTTTCCAGTCCCCTTCAACATACTGGGACAAGATGTGCTGCTGCACATTTCTTCTGTTTCCAGTCCCCTTCAACATACTGGGACAAGATGTGCTGCTGCACATTTCTTCTGTTTCCAGTCCCCTTCAACATACTGGGACAAGATGTGCTGCTGCACATTTCTTCTGTTTCCAGTCCCCTTCAACATACTGGGACAAGATGTGCTGCTGCACATTTCTTCTGTTTCCAGTCCCCTTCAACATACTGGGACAAGATGTGCTGCTGCACATTTCTTCTGTTTCCAGTCCCCTTCAACATACTGGGACAAGATGTGCTGCTGCACTCAATGTGGCTATTTACAGAGGTGGGGTATAAACACCATCCTAGTTGCTCTACAAACAGCTAAGTAGACTATGTAGGAGAATCTGATGGAAGATTTACAACAAAGTATGTCCTCTCTCAGGTAGTCTGTTGTTATTACATGGTTGGTTAACAGCTACTTGTGGCCTCAAACATCATCCAGACAGGCAGCAAAGAGAACTACATCTCTCTGTAAACCTGACAGCAACACACAGGATTTATGGGATGTGAGACAGAAACATGTTCACTTCCCATTACAGCCTTCCTGCTGCACTACACCAGTCCAGGTGGTCATACCTAACATAGCCATGGTGGTCTTTTGAGCTACAAAGTCAAATGGTCCATGGTAATAACTTCACACCACCTACCTACCTACCCACAGTTGATCTTCTTGGAAAGTGAAAGGAAGCAAAAGGAGAATATGAGGGGTTTGGTTAGATAGAGAAAGTAACAGGAGATGAGGAGAAGAGGTGAGAAGAGGGTCTGAGGTTCGTGCCACTCACCCATTAAACTGTTCTTTGATCTGGTCGACCACCACACCCTGGGCTTCCAACAGGCCCCGCCTCTGTCCTATGGCCACCTCACAGGCGTTGGTATTGGAGTACAGGTTTATTGGCGTGTTATAGCAAGAGGACTGCGGAGCACCGGGATTGGAGGAGGGGGCTGTCACTCTGGCCGGGGAGGATGAGGAAGAAGAGGAGGAAGGGGAGGAAGGGGAGGTGAAGGGGGAACGGCCAGAGCCGGGTCTGGGGGGTGGGGCTGAGCTAGGTGGGGCGGGGGAGCGGGAGCGGCTAGCTAGTGGGAAGGGAGGCTGGGGCTGCTGGGAAGAGGGGGCGGCGGGGGTGAAAGCAGACGATGCAGAGGGGATGGAGGCCACCTTTGGGGCGGTTAGGGAGGAAGTGACTGCACCCACATTGCTGCCCCCGCCAAAGGGGCGGGCCGTCTTGTTGTAGGCAGCACCGGGTTGGGGGGAGGGGCTGGTGAAGGCTGGAGCTGGATGGGTGATTGGCACGGGCTTAATGATCTCCAGTGGCTCATCCTATAGTGGGGTGAGGACACACACGCACGACACTCACACACTGCAAACCACACAGCAAACTCATACAGCAAACTCATACAGAAAACTCATTCAGCAAACCACACAGCAAACTCCTACAGAAAATCCCTACAGGGAAATGCTCCCCAGCAGTATGGTATGTGCCTCAGAGCTATCAGCAGCATATTATTCCCTAGCATTGCATAATGCCCATAACAGCCAATCACAACGTGCTGTAACATCACAGTGAGCATGCTCAAACAAATGATCCTGGTAACTGGAAATATACCCATTAAAAACGAATAATCATTATCAGAATCCATTCATCCTAAATAATAAATGTGACTGTTTATATCTGATTCATTCACTGGAGTGTACTTACCTTTGGTGCATCAGCCTTGGGAACACTGGAAGCTCTGTGAAGACAGAAAATGCATCATGAGGAAACGTATCTTCCTCTGTAGGAACAAGGTAAACAAGTAAAGGAGCATGCACACCATCACAGTATATGGCCCATCCATTAAGATGTGTGTATCTATGTAAAGACTAGCTACTGTATAGTCTCCCTGACAACCAAGTGTCAAAACAAACCCCAATGTCTCTCCTTATGCACAGTACCTCTCTCCTTATGGACAGTAACCCTCTCCTTATGGACAGTAACTCTCTCCTTATGGACAGTAACCCTCTCCTTATGGACAGTAACTCTCTCCTTATGGACAGTAACTCTCTCCTTATGGACAGTAACTCTCTCCTTATGGACAGTAACCCTCTCCTTATGGACAGTAACTCTCTCCTTATGGACAGTAACTCTCTCCTTATGGACAGTAACTCTCTCCTTATGGACAGTAACTCTCTCCTTATGGACAGTAACTCTCTCCTTATGGACAGTAACTATCTCCTTATGAACAGTAACCCTCTCCTTATGGACAGTAACCCTCTCCTTATGAACAGTAACTCTCTCCTTATGGACAGTAACCCTCTCCTTATGGACAGTAACTCTCTCCTTATGGACAGTAACCCTCTCCTTATGGACAGTAACTCTCTCCTTATGGACAGTAACTCTCTCCTTATGGACAGTAACTCTCTCCTTATGGACAGTAACCCTCTCCTTATGGACAGTAACTCTCTCCTTATGGACAGTAACTCTCTCCTTATGGACAGTAACTCTCTCCTTATGGACAGTAACTCTCTCCTTATGGACAGTAACTCTCTCCTTATGGACAGTAACTCTCTCCTTATGGACAGTAACTCTCTCCTTATGGACAGTAACCCTCTCCTTATGGACAGTAACCCTCTCCTTATGAACAGTAACCCTCTCCTTATGGACAGTAACTCTCTCCTTATGGACAGTAACTCTCTCCTTATGGACAGTAACTCTCTCCTTATGGACAGTAACTCTCTCCTTATGGACAGTAACTCTCTCCTTATGGACAGTAACCCTCTCCTTATGGACAGTAACCCTCTCCTTATGGACAGTAACTCTCTCCTTATGGACAGTAACTCTCTCCTTATGGACAGTAACTCTCTCCTTATGGACAGTAACCCTCTCCTTATGGACAGTAACCCTCTCCTTATGGACAGTAACCCTCTCCTTATGGACAGTAACTCTCTCCTTATGGACAGTAACTCTCTCCTTATGGACAGTAACCCTCTCCTTATGGACAGTAACTCTCTCCTTATGGACAGTAACCCTCTCCTTATGGACAGTAACTCTCTCCTTATGGACAGTAACTCTCTCCTTATGGACAGTAACTCTCTCCTTATGGACAGTAACTCTCTCCTTATGGAGGAGCATCTTAGAGAGAGGGAGCAGGAGATAGAACAAGAGAGAGGGGATGGGAAGAGAGGGAGAGAGGGAACTAACCACACCAGAGTAAAACCTGTAAATAGAGTGAATATTGAGATTAGACACACTATCAAAGACTGCTGCTACTGGCTCCACTACAACGCCTGTCTGTATTTGGCCCATAGCTCAATTCCACAGAGGCAGCCAGCCATAGAGCAGCATGGCGGTAGAGACATGTGGGAAAACATATGATGCTATATTACTCTGTTTTGTTTCCCTAACGCCTGCTAGATTTACTAAGGATCCTTATTTTCACTCACTCATCCACTCATCCACTCAGCAGTCCAAGACACTATCTCTACTCTGTGTGAGTCTCCATCTCTGTGTACAGGGCTACAGGCCCAAACAGTGTAGAAGACCTCAGATTTATACTCATGATCAAACCAGCTGCAGGACTTTTTTCGCCTCAGGAAAAGGAAGGTAGTCCTGTTGTTCATACTGCTGCAAACAAACACACTGTACAGGGGACGGGACTTCCAGTGGCTACCAGGAAGTGAACCAAAAACAATCTCCTCTCTATCCACAAGAACTATCTGTATATTCCTTCCATATTCTGTCTCTCTGAGGAGCAGAGAGAATGTAGCCTAATGAAGGAAAACAACATGCATATCAACTATGCAGAACATAATGTGAGATGTGAGAATGCTCTTCATTGACTACAGCTCAGCGTTCAACACCATAGTGCCCTCAAAGCTCATCACTAAGCTAAGGACCCTGGGACTAAACACCTCCCTCTGCAACTGGATCCTGGACTTCCTGACGGGCTGCCCCCAGGTGGTGAGGGTAGGTAGCAACACATCTGCCACGCTGATCCTCAACACTGGAGCTCCCCAGGGGTGTGTGCTCAGTCCCCTCCTGTACTCCCTGTTCACCCATGACTGCATGGCCAGGCATGACTCCAACACCATCATTAAGTTTGCAGATGACACAACAGTGGTAGCCCTGATCCCCGACAACGACGAGACAGCCTATAGGGAGGAAGTCAGAGACCTGGCCGGGTGGTGCCAGAATAACAACCTATCCCTCAACGTAACCAAGACTAAGGAGATTATTGTGGACTACAGGAATAGGAGGACAGAGCATGCCCCCATTCTCATCGACGGGGCTGCAGTGGAGCAGGTTGAGAGCTTCAAGTTCCTTGGTGTCCACATCAACAACAAACTAGAATGGTCCAAACACACCAAGACAGTCGTGAAGAGGGCACGACAAAGCCTATTCCCCCTCAGGAAACTAAAAAGATTTGGCATGGGTCCTGAGATCCTCAAAATGTTCTACAGCTGCAACATCGAGAGCATCCTGACTGGTAACATCACTGCCTGGTACGGCAATTGCTCGTCCTCTGACCGCAAGGCACTACAGAGGGTAGTGCGTACAGCCCAGTACATCACTGGGGCCAAGCTGCCTGCCATCCAGGACCTCTACACCAGGCGGTGTCAGAGGAAGGCCCTAAAAATTGTCAAAGACCCCAGCCACCCAAGACATAGACTGTTCTCTCTACTACCGCATGGCAAGCGGTACCGGAGTGCCAAGTCTAGGACAAAAAGGCTTCTCAACAGTTTTTACCCCCAAGCCATAAGACTCCTGAACAGGTAATCAAATGGCTACCCGGACTATTTGCATTGTGTGCCCCTCCCCCCCACCCCTCTTTTTACGCATTCATGTACATACTACCTCAATTGGGCCGACCAACCAGTGCTCCCGCACATTGGCTAACCGGCCTATCTGCATTGTGTCCCACCCACCACACGCCAACCCCTCTTTTACGCTACTGCTACTCTCTGTTCATCATATATGCATAGTCACTTTAACCATATCTACATGTACATACTACCTCAATCAGCCTGACTAACCGGTGTCTGTATGTAGCCTCACTACTTTTATAGCCTCGCTACTGTATATAGCCTGTCTTTTTACTGTTGTTTTATTTCTTTACTTACCTATTGTTCACCTAATACCTTTTTTGCACTATTGGTTAGAGCCTGTAAGTAAGCATTTCACTGTAAGGTCTACACCTGTTGTATTCAGCGCACGTGACAAATAAACTTTGATTTGATTTGATTAATTCCAAGAAAAGTAAGCACTCTCTCTCTTGCCCTCTCTTTCTCCTTCCTCTTTCCCTCCCTATCTTTCTCCTACCTCTCTCTCTCCCTCCCTCTCTTTCTCCTTCATCTCTATCCCTCTCCCTCCCTCTCTTTCTCCTTCCTCAATCCCTCTTTCTCTTTCTCCTTCCTCAATCCCTCTTTCTCTCCTCCAGCTGTTTCTTGTCCTTCATCCATGGCATGGGCCCTTCATAACCTTAGTCTGCTGGACACAGTCAGTCTAGACTCAGACTGGTTCATGTTTTCTCATTAATGTCCATTAAGTCTCAGTCCCAGCCTCTCATCTGGCTTCATAAACAACTGTGTTCTCAGCCTCTGACAGCCTCTGACAGCCTAGGACAGCCAGACAATGTGTTCCTTCTTCCTCATTAAGCCAAAGTGACTCAGCAGAACAGAATGGTCTCTTCCAGAACATGCCCCATGTTCTCTGGCATTCTGTCTGTCACATTCTTCCATATTAGGAAGGGTTTAGGACAGTCTCACGGTCCTGTTCCTCACTGAGTTGAAGCTGACCGACTAAGAGCATGCTCACTGGGGGAGTATCCAGCCCCACCCTGCCACATATGTATGCAATTCATATTTTGAAAAATACTATACCCACACTGGCGGCTGAATATTTTCCAAAGTACATATGAACATATTTTCCAATGTACATATGAACATATTTTCCAATGTACATATGAACATATTTTCCAATGTACATATGAGCATATTTTCCAATGTACATATGAACATATTTTCCAAAGCATCACACTTACAAAGGCCCAGGCAAACATCACAGGATAGGGATGGGCTTATAGATCAAACAGTCTGTGCCTTTACAAACAAAATATAGTCCATAACACTGTGTATCCGCCATCGGTAAGCCTGAGAGAGGCTCCAGGGTGAAACCCTGAACCTCCGTTCTCTGTGTCTCTGTTCCCAGAGCTGACAGAACAAACACAGGCCAGGTGGAACCCCCAACCTCCTTCTCTGTGTCTCTGTTCCAAGAGCTGACAGAACAAACACAGGCCAGGTGGAACCCCCAACCTCCGTTCTCTGTGTCTCTGTTCCCAGAGCTGACAGAACAAACACAGGCCAGGTGGAACCCCCAACCTCCGTTCTCTGTGTCTCTGTTCCCAGAGCTGACAGAACAAACACAGGCCAGGTGGAACCCCGAACCTCCGTTCTCTGTGTCCCTGTTCCCAGAGCTGACAGAACAAACACAGGCCAGGTGGAACCCCCAACCACCATTCTCTGTGTCTCTGTTCCCAGAGCTGACAGACCAAACACAGGCCAGGTGGAACCCCCAACCTCCGTTCTCTGTGTCTCTGTTCCCAGAGCTGACAGAACAAACACAGGCCAGGTGGAACCCCCAACCTCCTTCTCTGTGTCTCTGTTCCAAGAGCTGACAGAGGAAACACAGGCCAGGCGGAACCCCCAACCCTCCGTTCTCTGTGTCTCTGTTCCCAGAGCTGGCAGAACAAACACAGGCCAGGTGGAACCCCCAACCCCCGTTCTCTGTGTCCCTGTTCCCAGAGCTGACAGAACAAACACAGGCCAGGTGGAACCCCCAACCACCATTCTCTGTGTCTCTGTTCCCAGAGCTGACAGACCAAACACAGGCCAGGTGGAACCCCCAACCTCCGTTCTCTGTGTCTCTGTTCCCAGAGCTGACAGAACAAACACAGGCCAGGTGGAACCCCCAACCTCCTTCTCTGTGTCTCTGTTCCAAGAGCTGACAGAGGAAACACAGGCCAGGCGGAACCCCCAACCCTCCGTTCTCTGTGTCTCTGTTCCCAGAGCTGGCAGAACAAACACAGGCCAGGTGGAACCCCCAACCCCCGTTCTCTGTGTCCCTGTTCCCAGAGCTGACAGAACAAACACAGGCCAGGTGGAACCCCCAACCTCCGTTCTCTGTGTCTCTGTTCCCAGAGCTGACAGAACAAACACAGGCCAGGTGGAACCCCCAACCTCCTTCTCTGTGTCTCTGTTCCAAGAGCTGACAGAGGAAACACAGGCCAGGCGGAACCCCCAACCCTCCGTTCTCTGTGTCTCTGTTCCCAGAGCTGGCAGAACAAACACAGGCCAGGTGGAACCCCCAACCCCCGTTCTCTGTGTCTCTGTTCCCAGAGATGACAGAACAAACACAGGCCAGGTGGAACCCCAACCCCCGTTCTCTGTGTCTCTGTTCCCAGAGCTGGCAGAACAAACACAGGCCAGGTGGAACCCCCAACCTCCGTTCTCTGTGTCCCTGTTCCCAGAGCTGGCAGAACAAACACAGGCCAGGGTGGTCTTGTGAACATCTGTGTAGCCCTCTGCCCTCTGTCCTCTCTCTGAAGCCAGATCACCTGCTGGGCTGTGCTGTTCAGACAGACAGCGTGTGTGTGGCGTGTGTGTGTGTTTGTGTACTTGTTTTCCTACATTTAAGGACCCCAATGTCCTAACAATTCACCCAAATGTCCTGAAAAGGTAGGTGGGGAAATACGGGTTTTTGGTTAGGGTGATTTTTACACTCCAAAATGTCCTGAAATGTCACGAAACCTAAGCTGTTTGTGTGTGTGTGTGTGTGTGTGTGTGTGTGTGTGTGTGTGTGTGTGTGTGTGTGTGTGTGTGTGTGTGTGTGTGTGTGTGTGTGTGTGTGTGTGTGTGTGTGTGTGTGTGTGTGTGTGGTGGATAGCTGCATCTGGAAGAATGGGGGGGATTCTGAGTAGCATGGCAGTGTGGTATGGTCTGGGGGTAGGCCTGAAAGACAGGCTCTGAGGAAACTCAGTAGCATGGCAGTGTGGTATGGTCTGGGGGTAGGCCTGAAAGACAGGCTCTGAGGAAACTCAGTAGCATGGCAGTGTGGTATGGTCTGGGGGTAGGCCTGAAAGACAGGCTCTGAGGAAACTCAGTAGCATGGCAGTGTGGTATGGTCTGGGGGTAGGCCTGAAAGACAGGCTCTGAGGAAACTCAGTAGCATGGCAGTGTGGTATGGTCTGGGGGTAGGCCTGAAAGACAGGCTCTGAGGAAACTCAGTAGCATGGCAGTGTGGTATGGTCTGGGGGTAGGCCTGAAAGACAGGCTCTGAGGAAACTCAGTAGCATGGCAGTGTGGTATGGTCTGGGGGTAGGCCTGAAAGACAGGCTCTGAGGAAACTCAGTAGCATGGCAGTGTGGTATGGTCTGGGGGTAGGCCTGAAAGACAGGCTCTGAGGAAACTCAGTAGCATGGCAGTGTGGTATGGTCTGGGGGTAGGCCTGAAAGACAGGCTCTGAGGAAACTCAGTAGCATTGCAGTGTGGTATGGTCTGGGGGTAGGCCTGAAAGACAGGCTCTGAGGAAACTCAGTAGCATGGCAGTGTGGTATGGTCTGGGGGTAGGCCTGAAAGACAGGCTCTGAGGAAACTCAGTAGCATGGCAGTGTGGTATGGTCTGGGGGTAGGCCTGAAAGACAGGCTCTGAGGAAACTCCGTAGCATGGCAGTGTGGTATGGTCTGGGGGTAGGCCTGAAAGACAGGCTCTGAGGAAACTCAGTAGCATGGCAGTGTGGTATGGTCTGGGGGTAGGCCTGAAAGACAGGCTCTGAGGAAACTCAGTAGCATGGCAGTGTGGTATGGTCTGGGGGTAGGCCTGAAAGACAGGCTCTGAGGAAACTCAGTAGCATGGCAGTGTGGTATGGTCTGGGGGTAGGCCTGAAAGACAGGCTCTGAGGAAACTCAGTAGCATGGCAGTGTGGTATGGTCTGGGGGTAGGCCTGAAAGACAGGCTCTGAGGAAACTCAGTAGCATGGCAGTGTGGTATGGTCTGGGGATAGGCCTGAAAGACAGGCTCTGAGGAAACTCAGTAGCATGGCAGTGTGGTATGGTCTGGGGGTAGGCCTGAAAGACAGGCTCTGAGGAAACTCAGTAGCATGGCAGTGTGGTATGGTCTGGGGGTAGGCCTGAAAGACAGGCTCTGAGGAAACTCAGTAGCATGGCAGTGTGGTATGGTCTGGGGGTAGGCCTGAAAGACAGGCTCTGAGGAAACTCAGTAGCATGGCAGTGTGGTATGGTCTGGGGGTAGGCCTGAAAGACAGGCTCTGAGGAAACTCAGTAGCATGGCAGTGTGGTATGGTCTGGGGGTAGGCCTGAAAGACAGGCTCTGAGGAAACTCAGTAGCATGGCAGTGTGGTATGGTCTGGGGGTAGGCCTGAAAGACAGGCTCTGAGGAAACTCAGTAGCATGGCAGTGTGGTATGGTCTGGGGGTAGGCCTGAAAGACAGGCTCTGAGGAAACTCAGTAGCATGGCAGTGTGGTATGGTCTGGGGGTAGGCCTGAAAGACAGGCTCTGAGGAAACTCAGTAGCATGGCAGTGTGGTATGGTCTGGGGGTAGGCCTGAAAGACAGGCTCTGAGGAAACTCAGTAGCATGGCAGTGTGGTATGGTCTGGGGGTAGGCCTGAAAGACAGGCTCTGAGGAAACTCAGTAGCATGGCAGTGTGGTATGGTCTGGGGGTAGGCCTGAAAGACAGGCTCTGAGGAAACTCAGTAGCATTGCAGTGTGGTATGGTCTGGGGGTAGGCCTGAAAGACAGGCTCTGAGGAAACTCAGTAGCATGGCAGTGTGGTATGGTCTGGGGGTAGGCCTGAAAGACAGGCTCTGAGGAAACTCAGTAGCATGGCAGTGTGGTATGGTCTGGGGGTAGGCCTGAAAGACAGGCTCTGAGGAAACTCCGTAGCATGGCAGTGTGGTATGGTCTGGGGGTAGGCCTGAAAGACAGGCTCTGAGGAAACTCAGTAGCATGGCAGTGTGGTATGGTCTGGGGGTAGGCCTGAAAGACAGGCTCTGAGGAAACTCAGTAGCATGGCAGTGTGGTATGGTCTGGGGGTAGGCCTGAAAGACAGGCTCTGAGGAAACTCAGTAGCATGGCAGTGTGGTATGGTCTGGGGGTAGGCCTGAAAGACAGGCTCTGAGGAAACTCAGTAGCATGGCAGTGTGGTATGGTCTGGGGGTAGGCCTGAAAGACAGGCTCTGAGGAAACTCAGTAGCATGGCAGTGTGGTATGGTCTGGGGATAGGCCTGAAAGACAGGCTCTGAGGAAACTCAGTAGCATGGCAGTGTGGTATGGTCTGGGGGTAGGCCTGAAAGACAGGCTCTGAGGAAACTCAGTAGCATGGCAGTGTGGTATGGTCTGGGGGTAGGCCTGAAAGACAGGCTCTGAGGAAACTCAGTAGCATGGCAGTGTGGTATGGTCTGGGGGTAGGCCTGAAAGACAGGCTCTGAGGAAACTCAGTAGCATGGCAGTGTGGTATGGTCTGGGGGTAGGCCTGAAAGACAGGCTCTGAGGAAACTCAGTAGCATGGCAGTGTGGTATGGTCTGGGGGTAGGCCTGAAAGACAGGCTCTGAGGAAACTCAGTAGCATGGCAGTGTGGTATGGTCTGGGGGTAGGCCTGAAAGACAGGCTCTGAGGAAACTCAGTAGCATGGCAGTGTGGTATGGTCTGGGGGTAGGCCTGAAAGACAGGCTCTGAGGAAACTCAGTAGCATGGCAGTGTGGTATGGTCTGGGGGTAGGCCTGAAAGACAGGCTCTGAGGAAACTCAGTAGCATGGCAGTGTGGTATGGTCTGGGGGTAGGCCTGAAAGACAGGCTCTGAGGAAACTCAGTAGCATGGCAGTGTGGTATGGTCTGGGGGTAGGCCTGAAAGACAGGCTCTGAGGAAACTCAGTAGCATGGCAGTGTGGTATGGTCTGGGGGTAGGCCTGAATGACATGCATGAGACCAAGGCTTTTTCGATCACAGAAGTCAACAAATGAGGGTGCCTGGGGACATGCAGGGCCTGGGTTTACCTCCACGTCACCCGAGGAACAGAGGAGTAGTAGGATGAGGGTGCGGCTAAAGGCTATCAAAACTGGTCGCCTAGAATGTTGGGGACAATGAATAAAAGGAGCAGATTTATGGGCGTGGTAGAATAGATTCTGGGCATAATGTGCAGACAGGGGTATGGTGGGGCACGGGTACAGCGGAGGCAAGCCCAGGCACTGGGTGATGATAAGAGAGGTTGTATCTCTGGACATGCTGGTCTCAATGGGTGAGGTCACCGCATGTGTGGGAGATGGGACAAAGGAGGTATCAGAGGTATTAGGAGTGGAACTACGGGCTCCATTGCAAACCAATACAATGATAACTAGCCTGAACAACAGTATACAAGGCATATTGATAATTGAGAGAGACATACAGTAAGGCATAAAGTAATTGCAGGTCTTGATTGGGAGAGCTAGCTAAAACAACAGGTGAGATAACAGCAGCTAGTCAGCTAACACAGCAACAGCAGGTAAAATGGCGATGACTAGGCAGAGAGGGTCGGATTAACTACACACAGAGCCTGAGTTAAAACACAGAGCCTGAGTTAAAACACAGAGCCGACAGATAAAACACAAATAAACAGTCCAGCAGGCATCAGCTATGTAGCCAAGTGATCATAGTGTCCAGGGGGCAGCCGTAGATGGAGCAGGGAAGCCGCCACTACGCTAGCACGCAGCGTTTAAAGTTAGTAGCCCGGGGGTGGTCTGCTCAGACGGAGGCCGGTTGAGGGCACAGCGGATGGAGTATTCGTCGGCAGACCAGACGTGGTGGTGCGGCGGGGCGCCGTGTCGACAGAGAATCCAAGCCAGATGGCGAAAGAGGTATTGTAGAATTTTGTTTGCTAACTGGTGCTAGCTTCGTGGCAGTGGCGCTAGCTGCAAGCTAGCTGTGAGGATCAGAAGTAGTGGCTCAGGGATTACGGCAGGAATCCGGCGTTGTTGTGGAGAGACAGTCCGATGCTGGTAAATTGGTGAGTAATATCCAGGCTAATAACAGGGCTGGTGTCTGTGCAGAAGGTAAAAGCTGCTAGCAGTGGCTAAAAATGGCTAAATAGCTTGTAGCTGATTAGCTGGTTAGCTACTGGGGGTTCTTGAATGTGTTCCAAAGTTAAAAAAGTAAAAAAATAATAGCGATTCCGTATCACATTGGGTGAGGTAGGTTACCGGAAGGTATAATCGAATTAAAAATCGAAAAGAGATAGATTTTTTTATTTTATTTTTATATATATACAAAAAATACGAAAAATACAAAAGTACACGAGAGGACGAAACAAAACACGCCTACACTGCTACGCCATCTTGGATTCAGTCACTTAGCTAGATATACAGGTGAGAATGACATTATGACATTTTAAGGACACCAACACAGTCGTGAAGAGGGCATGACCACGCCTCTTCCACCTCAGGAGGCTGAAAAGATTTGACATGGGCCCTCGGATCCTCAAAAGTTCTACAACTGCACTATTGAGAGATGGAGAGAAAGGTGGCAAGAGATGGAGAGAGAAAGAGAGAGAGGGAGAGAGATGGAGAGACAGAGAGAGAGAGACACAGAGACACAGAGAGAGAGAAATAGAGTGATCCACTCTAGGTACATTGAGGAGAGAGAGCTCTAATCTTATGTAAAGAGAGGAGAGGTGAGGATAGAGGGTTTATTTTTGGTGTGAAAGCTTGTTTCCATTGTCAGTAACACACATGATGTGTGTGTGTAATGATTAGTCCCCAGTCCTCTCAGCAGCATGCATGTGTCAAGGAGGGGTGGGGGACATTAACAGCCAAGGAATTACGTCATAAGCATGAGGAGAAGACCCTAAGTCCCATCACACATGAAATATCATTATTTTTTTGTCTTTTTTATTATTATTTGTGTACTGTTTGGCATTTCACTGCATTGTGAGGAGCTAGTAACATTTCACCCGCTATAACAACTGCTAAACTGTGTACGCAACCAATACACTTTGATTTGATTTAGATGTGTTTCCTCTGTCACACACACTCTTCCTTCCACCACACACACACACACACACACACACACACACACACACACACACACACACACACACACACACACACACACACACACACACACACACACACACACACACACACACACACACACACACACACGTTTCATAATATCTCTTCCAGACTATCCTGCATCAATCTGTTCCCCTGAATGACAGCCGGCCAAAGAACAGGATCATTCATACCATACTAGTAGTCACACACGCGCCGGGCAAACATACGCATGCACGCACACACAGACGCTCAAACACACACATTGTGGACAGGAGATAATTAATCCCATACGAAAAGGTAATCTGGACCAGTAACTGTAATTTAATATAAGACAAACTCTCACTTCCGGCGCATTAGAAGCAATCGCATCCATTACACAGACAACTTGGACCGCTCCGATGTCATGTGGGGTTCCACAGTCAGTCCGTTTACACCTGACAGTGTACAACAGAGACAGATAACTAACTACCTGTAATAAATACAACATTTCCAGGCCGAAACATAGACTTCCAGGTTAATTATCAGGAGAATAAAGATTAAGCAGCAAAAAAAGAGATGGTTTCATATAATTGAATATGGTTGCACAATAAGACATGCTCGATATACATTATGAGGTTAATTAAGGAGTTTGTAACGATCCTCATGCCTGAATGCTCCCAGCTGGAAACGAACTATATGAACATGATGTTATCAGAAACACTCAAAGGTCAACATGACTTTTAAAGATTAAGAGGAAAAGCACGGCCATGGAAGAGAAACTCTGAAAAGTAAAAGTATGGAAAATACTGTCTCTCTCAAAATGTTCTTTCTAGAAATAGACATCATTTCCTCAGTTCAAGTTATATGAGTCTCATTTCAGAGTGGGACCATGTCCAAAGTAGTGAACAACCCCAGCAGACTGACCCCTCTCACCCTCTCCCTCCTCCACTCAACATCTGGCCACGGCCAGGCATAAAAGCATGAGCTCCGTATTACATTATAATGTCCTTTCCCTCAACCCCTACCCCCTTCACACAGCAGCTTCAGTCTACCAAGGAAACACTGGCCGTCTGTGTCTGGTTCGGAGCGAGGCTTCCTCTCTTCTCCCCCTGTCTAATAGAGCTGCTAGCTAGCGTATGGCTGACTGGCTGCTATGTAAACAGCAGGCCTGACTATACTGTACACTGTGACAGTGGACAAGCTGTACCAGCGGAGGAGAGCAGCACAGCAGGTGGACATGTGCTACATGACGCTGGAGGTCGCAGAAGATTTACACACAAAACTGAAAGGCTGATTGGCCAGTCAAAAGGTATTCTGTACATTAAAAGAGAGGCCACAGAGGCCCTATCTAACTTCATAGATGAGAGGACAAGACAAAGAGGCCCTATCTAACTTCATAGATGAGAGGACAAGACAAAGAGGCCCTATCTAACTTCATAGATGAGGACAAGACACAGAGGCCCTATCTAACTTCATAGATGAGGACAAGACACAGAGGCCCTATCTAACTTCATAGATGAGGACAAGACACAGAGGCCCTATCTAACTTCATAGATGAGAGGACAAGACACCGAGTCCTAGTCTACCACAGTAAAGTATAAGCCAACCGACAGAGACACAAAGATTTGGTCCCTGTCAAAAGCACTGTCAAAACACAGCCCCAAAGCTTTAAGGTTCCAAATTGTGAAATGATTTGTGCACACTGATATATATTCTCTCTCTCTCTCTCTCTCTCTCTCTCTCTCTCTCTCTCTCTCTCTCTCTCTCTCTCTCTCTCTCTCTCTCTCTCTCTCTCTCTCTCTCTCTCTCTCTCTCTCTCTCTCTCTCTCTCTCTCTCTCTCTCTCTCTCTCTCTCTCTCTCTCTCTCTCTCTCTCTCTCTCTCTCTCTCTCTCTCTCTCTCTCTCTCTCTCTCTCTCTCTCTCTCAATTCAATTCAAGGGGCTTTATTGGCATGGGAAACATGTGTTAACATTGCCAAAGCAAGTGAGGTAGATATTATACAAAAGTGAAATAAACAATACAAATTAACAGTAAACATTACACATACAGAAGTTTCAAAACAATAAAGACATTACAAATGTTATATTATATATATACAGTGTTGTAACAATGTACAAATGGTTAAAGCACACAAGTTAGAATAAATAAGCATAAATATGGGTTGTATTTACAATGGTGTTTGTTCTTCACTGGTTGCCCTTTTCTTGTGGCAACAGGTCACAAATCTTGCTGCTGTGATGGCACACTGTGGAATTTCTCCCAGTAGATATGGGAGTTTATCAAAATTGGATTTGTTTTCAAATTCTTTGTGGATCTGTGTAATCTGTGGGAAATATGTCTCTCTAATATGGTCATACATTGGGCAGGAGGTTAGGAAGTGCAGCTCAGTTTCCACCTCATTTCCACCTCATCCATCTCTCTCTCTCTCTCTCTCTCTCTCTCTCTCTCTCTCTCTCTCTCTCTCTCTCTCTCTCTCTCTCTCTCTCTCTCTCTCTCTCTCTCTCTCTCTCTCTCTCTCTCTCTCTCTCTCTCTCTCTCTCTCTCTCTCTCTCTCTCTCTCTCTCTCTCTCTCTCTCTCTCTCTCTCTCTCATCCCTTTAGAGAACATGAGAGGATCTGACTTCTTTGTGGTTTTGGATCCAGGTGCACCAGCCACATTATCAGGAGGAGCAGTGTTTTACTGCGCTGTGTTGCATATTTCCATGACAATAAATAAACATCAATTATCATAGTTTCCTCATGCTCCCTTCCACACCCTCCTTGCACAACTCACTGTGTCAGCTCTCTCTCAACTCTAAGAAGACATTTCTATATTTTTATTTTTATTTATTTAACCTTTATTTAACTAGGCAAGTCAGTTAAGAGCAAATTCTTATTTACAATGACGGCCTACCAAAAGGCAAAAGGCCTCCTGCGGGGACGGGGGCCTGGGATTTAATTTTTTTTTTATACAATATAAATATAGGACAAAACACACATCACAACAAGAGAGACACAACACTACATAAAGAGAGACCTAAGACAACAACATAGCAAGGCAGCAACACATGACAACACAGCATGGTAGCAACACAACATAACAGCAACATGGTAGCAACACAAAACATGGTACAAACATTATTGGGCACAGACAACACCACAAAGGGCAAGAAGGTAGAGACAACAATACATCGCACAAAGCAGCCATAACTGTCAGTAAGAGTGTCCATGATTGAGTCTTTGAATGAAGAGATTGAGATAAAACTGTCCAGTTTGAGTGTTTGTTGCAGCTCGTTCCAGTCGCTAGCTGCAGTGAACTGAAAAGACGAGCGACCCAGGGATGCGTGTGCTTTGGGGACCTTTAACAGAATGTGACTGGCAGAACGGATGTTGTATGTGAAGGATGAGGGCTGCAGTAGATATCTCTGATAGGGGGAGTGAGGCCTAAGAGGGTTTTATAAATAAGCATCAACCAGTGGGTCTTGCGACGGGTATGCAGAGATGACCAGTTTACAGAGGAGTATAGAGTGCATTGATGTGTCCTATAAGGAGCATTGGTGGCAAATCTGATGGCCGAATGGTAAAGATATATACAAGCGAAGCAGAATGAGATGTGTTGTAAAGTGACAGATTGCCATTACAATCAAGCACACAGTCTTGATCGGCCAGTTTGTGTTTATGAATATGTTCTCAGCTTTTAAAAGCCCAAACTCGGTCAGTCTTCCACAAACCGTATTTAGCCTATTGTGGGTTGTGAAATCCTTGATCTCATCAAAACAGGAAAGGGCAATGACATCAACAGTGCCACTATTGCAGACAGTAGATGTTACTGTATATCGGCACAGTACAGTTATACAGCATACAACACATGCTACTTAACTGACAAGTAGAGTAACCTACGAGAAATAAGACGCAAAGCACCTATTGTTTCATACACACAGAATGCTTCAGATATATACCATCCCCATATAAGGTGTTTCAGAGGGGTGATATTACAGACCAGTCTACCCTTCCCCCTTATCCCTATGTCATTCAACTTTCAGCCAGACCATTAGTGTCAGGGCCCACCCCATTCTACTCTTCCTTTTTCTTTCACACTGAGCCAGAGTAGTGTCTGTCTGTCTGTCTGTCACATCCACCTCCAGAGTAATCTGTCTGTCTGTCTGTCTGTCTGTCTGTCTGTCTGTCTGTCTGTCTGTCTGTCTGTCTGTCTGTCTGTCTGTCTGTCTGTCTGTCTGTCTGTCTGTCTGTCTGTCTGTCTGTCTGTCTGTCTGTCTGTCTGTCTGTCTGTCTGTCTGTCTGTCTGTCTGTCTGTCACATCCACCTCCAGAGTAGTGTCTGTCTGTCTGTCTGTCTGTCACATCCACCTCCAGAGTAGTGTCTGTCTGTCTGTCTGTTTGTCACATCCACCTCCAGAGTACACTCTTAGCAAAAAGGGTTCCAAAGGGGTTCTTTGGCTGTCCCCATAGAATAACCCTTAAAATAACAATTTTTGGTTCCAGGTAGAACACCTTTTTGGTTCCAGGTAGAACTATTTTCGGTCCTTTACACAGAGGGTTCTACACGGAACACAAAAGGGTTCTACCTGAAAGGAAAAAAGGGTTATTCAAAGGGTTATTCTATGGGAACAGCTGAAGAATCCTTTTAGGTTCTAGATAGCACCATTTTTTCTAAGGATGTAGTGTCTGTCTGTCAATCACATCCAGAGTAATGTCTGTCTGTCCATCACATCCACCTCCAGAGTAGTGTCTGTCTGTCCATCAAATCCACCTCCAGGTTTATCCCTCTCTTGCCCTCCCTCTCTCCCTCCCTTTCTACTGCTGAGAGATTTCTATAACAATCCCTCTCACTAATTCTCTCTCTCTCTCTCTCCCTCTCAATCTGTGGCAATAAATAAACATAAATTATCTCCTGGCAGAACTCATTGTGTTAGTTCTCTCTCTCAACCCTGGGAAGACATTTCCATACAAGCGAAGCAGACAAAGATGTGTTGTAAAGTGACTGGTTGTCATTACGATCATAACACACATTAGGCTTGATCGGCCAGTTTGTGCTTATGAATATGTTCTCAGTTTTTAACAGCCCAAGCCTGGATAGAAAACCAGTTTTTCTTTTCTGAGGAATTTCTGAGAGAGAAGGTCACAGCAACTTGAGCAGAAACCTACTAATCGGGTGGTCTCCAAATCATGCATAAGCTTACTGTAGCTTACTTAGAAATACCCTCACAGTCGAACTAGAGCTAGGTCTGTGCATGCTCTCCATCACTCTGCTGATACGTGGAAATACTCTCTCTCCAACCCTCGAGCCATGGACATGAACTGCTAGCACGAGACAAGAGATTAAAGCGTTTTTGGATACCCAGTTGCTATCACCTCGTAAAGTCTGCTAATCAAAGTGGCATGCTAGCCTAGCTCCTAGCCTCCCTAGTTAGTGTTAGCGTGTGCTGCTCTGTGGCTCAGGGGGTGTGGGGAGGCTGGTAAGCAGCTGTGGTGTCAAAGGGGAGGCGTTGAGTGATGGAAAGAATACATCTGGCAGAGGATAACTGATGGATATAAAGTTGTGGTTTCTCCAGCATGGGATGAACACAGCAGTGTGGATGATACTGGTTTCTCTCTCAGAAGAAAAAGGGGCTATGTCCTCATCCAACCAGCCTTTATCATCCAGTCAGATCTGAGCTGCCTGAAATAAATAATAAGATGATAGTTGGAGCTGTATTATTAGATTTCAGTGCAGCCTTTGATGTTATTGATCATTATGTGTTATTGAAAAAACTCTGATATGGCTTTACATCACCTGCCAACAGACGGTTGGAGAGTTATTTATCAAATAGAACTCAGAGAGTATTCTTCAATGGAAGTTTCTCTAACAACAGATATGTACAGTGCAGTGTCCATCAGGGCAGTTGTCTTGGACCATTACTCTTCTCTATTTTTACAAATTATTTGCCACTTATCTTACAAGAAGACTCGAGGCTGTAATCGCTGCCAAAGGTGCTTCAACAAAGTACTGAGTAAAGGGTCTGAATACTAATGTAAATGTTATATTTTTTTTATTTTGAATACATTTGCTAAGATTTCTATAAACCTGGCTTTGCTTTGTCGTTATGGGGTATTGTGTGTAGATTGATGAGGGGGAAAAAACGATACATTTTAGAATAAGACTGTAACGTAACAAAATGTGGAAAAAGTGAAGGGGTCTGAATACTTTCCGAATGCACTGTATTTGTACGTTTTATGTGGACCCCAGGAAGAGTAACTACTGCATGTGCAGTAGCTAATGGGGATCCTAATAAACTGAACTAAGCCTTCTTCGATCAATGGTAGAACAACACATTGGATGACAAGGAAAGAACTGTAAACCCAAGAATCTGTCCCCTCGCTATAACATGTGTTTCTAAAGTAGACTCATTCATACAGCCCTGAACCATAAATGTTGATGACCTTGTGTGAATTTTCTGCTCACAGAATATCAAACATGACCGTATGAGATGACAGTACGTCACCATGTGATGTCACATGCTGGCCTGGTTTGACTCAACAGTAATTAATCCTAGGGCATCACCGCTGTTATGTTGTCAAAACTACAACCAATCCATAATACTCTTGTCACATCAGTCAACAGTATAAAAATGATAAATCACCCAGATATGTGTAAAACGTTGTGTTGACAGATCTAGAACTGGACCCTAGAACTGGACCCTAGAACTGAACCCTAGAACTGGATCCTTGAACTGGACCCTAGAACTGAACCCTAGAACTGGACCCTAGAACTGAATCCTAGAACTGGACCCTAGAACTGGATCCTAGAACTGGACCCTAGAACTTCAACAGTAATTAATCCTAGGGCATCACCACTGTTATGTTGTCAAAACTACAACCAATCCATAATACTCGTTACATCAGTCAACAGTATAAAAATGATAAATCACCCAGATATGTGTAAAACGTTGTGTTGACAGATCTAGAACTGGACCCTAGAACTGAACCCAAGAACTGGACTCTAGAACTGGACTCTAGAACTGGACCCTAGAACTGAACCCTAGAACTGGACTCTAGAACTGAACCCTAGAACTGGACCCTAGAACTGGACCCTAGAACTGGACCCTAGAACTGAACCCTAGAACTGGACCCTAGAACTGGACCCTAGAACTGAACCCTAGAACTGAACCCTAGAACTGGACTCTAGAACTGGATCCTAGAACTGGACCCTAGAACTGGATCCTAGAACTGGACCCTAGAACTGGACCCTAGAACTGGATCCTAGAACTGGACCCTAGAACTGAACCCTAGAACTGAACCCTAGAACTGGACCCTAGAACTGGACCCTAGAACTTGATCCTAGAACTGGACCCTAGAACTGGACCCTAGAACTGGATCCTAGAACTGGACCCTAGAACTGAACCCTAGAACTGGACCCTAGAACTGGACCCTAGAACTGAACCCTAGAACTGGACTCTAGAACTGGACCCTAGAACTGAACCCTAGAACTGGACTCTAGAACTGGACTCTAGAACTGGACCCTAGAACTGAACCCTAGAACTGAACCCTAGAACTGGACCCTAGAACTGAACCCTAGAACTGAACCCTAGAACTGGACCCTAGAACTGGACCCTAGAACTGAACCCTAGAACTGGACTCTAGAACTGGACTCTAGAACTGGACCCTAGAACTGGACCCTAGAACTGGACCCTAGAACTGGATCCTAGAACTGGACCCTAGAACTGGACCCTAGAACTGGGGCAGTTCCGCTCACTAAGACTGACATTACAAACAGAGCGAAGCACTTAGGAAATGCAAGGGGTGCCTTTCAAATTGTAAACAACCTAAAAGTGAGTAACTGTAAACCTATCCTCCTGAACCAATCCTCTGGCACCATTCTCAACTGAGTTTGTAAGCAAAGGCAGTCCATCCAATATTAAGAAAATATGGTCAGGAAGGGAATGCGGTCAGAAATTATTGGATGGAAATCGATGCATATAATAATCAAGACAACATTGGTGACAGCCCCACCTCTTGAACTGCCTTGCTGTCTACAGTATCTAAATAAGGAAAACAGAAACCTGGCTCCCTTTACTTTCACCACTTTACCAGTAATGATGTATTCCCAGAACATGCTATCCCCTAAGACTTAAATTAGCCATGTACTTAGATGTATTATTTCAGATCACGAAACACATGTCTTCACCAGTACATGTATGAAGAATGAGTGTTTGCTACATCGCTGGATCTCATGTGTATCATCATCGTCTAACATGGCCTGAGTGTTTGATATTTCCTTGTTCCCTTATTACACTTGCTAGATTACAGACAGCTGTGAGATGGGGTCTATTTTCCTTTTCATTCGAGTTAAAAGACTCCGTAATGTAGCGTTGTGGTGACAGAATGAGAGGACACGTGAACCAGGCGCTGTGCTGCTCTTTCAACAACTTTTACAGCTCGGGCGGTGTAGCATGGCGGACGTGTGGAAGTGTTTCCCCTACATCTGTCATGTAGCTGTAGGACTATGATACTCACAGCTATGGAACACACTGGAACAGTGGCGTTGAGCTTTCCGCAACCAAGCAATAAGGCCTCTCCGCTCAGCAGCTTCACAGCTTTTCCTATATGGGGCGACTATACTGTAGCACCAGAGGTTTGGTTATTTTTACTACTTTTCTTATTCAAACAGAACTGATTCTATATGACCCAAGTGAATGGTTCTGAGAGGGCTAAATTAATAATCTTTAAAGATTGACTGAAGTGGTCTCTGATGTCTTTAACTTATTAAATGAAAGCCAAGCATACAAATAATTTCTTCACATTTATGGAAATTCTTTGGAATTTCCAATACACAATTCCGCCTCCACCTATTAGGGACAGTGTTTTAATCACGGATGACAAGGTACCCATTGGCCTCCTTGCAAATAAAGCCTAAAAAGTGTTTGAGCAGCACTTAATTGCTGTAACAGCTCTCCAAAGAACTTATTCATGTCCAGTATTCCTGTTTCCGTTGAAGGTTGTATCAATGTACAGGGTATTTTAAGAGCTTTTCATTCAAAGCTTTCATCACAGGGGTTCACTTAAACCTAAGCAGAGCCAGCCTAGGCAAAAGCAGGTCTGTGTTAAATGAAATGTATTGACTGTGTCACTCCTCCTCAGAATGCACAGCTCAGTATAGTCATGTTCTGGGTGGATTACTGTGGTTACAGTTATAACACAGCTAAAGTATCACAGAGGGACCTCTCTCTCCTCCCCCTCAATACTCATGTTCAACATCAACCTGGGAATGGATTGGGTTTGACAACAGACAGACGTCTGATCTGATGAGTTCTGCACATTTCCATTCAAAACTGCTGAACAGCATTTGCCACGGTCCAGATCCTTCACTATACTGCACACTACTTCCATACCATGCCAATTCAAGGCTTTTTCACACCCATGGGCATTTAGTGAGTAACTAAATAAGAGGTAGTCTTTTAGTTTGATGTAAACGTCTTGACTGGACCCATATTGACTGGGGGTTAAAGGTCAGGGTCTCATTGGGTGTCCCTGAGCAGAACAAACTGCTTCTAACGCCTATAACCTTGGTGAGATGAATGTCCCTAATACTCCCTAATTGTCACTGAGACACAGGGGGTTTTCCTCTCAATCCCGCTCTAGTGTCTTTATGTCCATCCAGGGCCACTGTATTGTGTTTCTGACCAAACTTTTTCCCCAACTGTGTATGTAGTACTTCACACACTGCATCAAATTATACTGTGCTTGACGAGACACACATACAAATAGATATATAACGTGCAAACTAAACAAGCCAGAGTGATACATCTCAACAGCGTCATCATTCATAACGTCCCTGCATTCCTGAGAAGGCCCCAGGGACAATGACAGGGCAGTTATGTATAGCATAAACAGAGCAGGCCAAACTCAGAGACAGTTTAAAGTACTACCAGGTTCATCGGCTCTCAACCATGAAAAACTATACTTGTTTATTTATTCGGCGCATAGAGAAATAAACTTTTCTGACAAGGCAATGACTCGTAACTGCTAAATGCAAGTGGTGTTTCGTTTGGGTAATGGTCCAGGAGGAAATGTGTTTTTCCGTAAGGCATTCACGTAATCGTTTAATATTTCCCTGAAATGTGCCTTAAATACAGAGTTTCAGACAGAATCAACGAAGTCACATGCAAACTCTGTGATCCTTAAAAAAGACACACTAGAGCACTTCTGTCGTGGCCTTAAATCAACTAGTAGAGTACCCCGTACAGTAAAACCCACAGGAAGGAGTCATACAGCAGTCTGTAGCAGCACTTCTGTCGTGGCCTTACGTTAACTAGCAGAGTACCCCGTACAGTAAAACCCACAGGAAGGAGTCATACAGCAGTCTGTAGCAGCACTTCTGTCGTGGCCTTACGTTAACTAGCAGAGTACCCCGTACAGTAAAACCCACAGGAAGGAGTCATACAGCAGTCTGTAGCAGCACTTCTGTCGTGGCCTTACGTTAACTAGCAGAGTACCCCGTACAGTAAAACCCACAGGAAGGAGTCATACAGCAGTCTGTAGCAGCACTTCTGTCGTGGCCTTACGTTAACTAGCAGAGTAACCCGTACAGTAAAACCCACAGGAAGGAGTCATACAGCAGTCTGTAACAGCACTTCTGTCGTGGCCTTACGTTAACTAGCAGAGTACCCCGTACAGTAAAACCCACAGGAAGGAGTCATACAGCAGTCTGTAGCAGGACTTCTGTCGTGGCCTTACGTTAACTAGTAGAGTACCCCGTACAGTAAAACCCACAGGAAGGAGTCATACAGCAGTCTGTAGCAGCACTTCTGTCGTGGCCTTACGTTAACTAGCAGAGTACCCCGTACAGTAAAACCCACAGGAAGGAGTCATACAGCAGTCTGTAGCAGGACTTCTGTCGTGGCCTTACGTTAACTAGCAGAGTACCCCGTACAGTAAAACCCACAGGAAGGAGTCATACAGCAGTCTGTAGCAGCACTTCTGTCGTGGCCTTACGTTAACTAGCAGAGTACCCCGTACAGTAAAACCCACAGGAAAGAGTCATACAGCAGTCTGTAGCAGCACTTCTGTCGTGGCCTTACGTTAACTAGCAGAGTACCCCGTACAGTAAAACCCACAGGAAGGAGTCATACAGCAGTCTGTAGCAGCACTTCTGTCGTGGCCTTACGTTAACTAGCAGAGTACCCCGTACAGTAAAACCCACAGGAAGGAGTCATACAGCAGTCTGTAGCAGCACTTCTGTCGTGGCCTTACGTTAACTAGCAGAGTACTCCGTACAGTAAAACCCACAGGAAGGAGTCATACAGCAGTCTGTAGCAGCACTTCTGTCGTGGCCTTACGTTAACTAGCAGAGTACCCCGTACAGTAAAACCCACAGGAAGGAGTCATACAGCAGTCTGTAGCAGCACTTCTGTTGTGGCCTTACGTTAACTAGCAGAGTACCCCGTACAGTAAAACCCACAGGAAGGAGTCATACAGCAGTCTGTAGCAGCACTTCTGTCGTGGCCTTACGTTAACTAGCAGAGTACCCCGTACAGTAAAACCCACAGGAAGGAGTCATACAGCAGTCTGTAGCAGCACTTCTGTCGTGGCCTTACGTTAACTAGCAGAGTACCCCGTACAGTAAAACCCACAGGAAGGAGTCATACAGCAGTCTGTAGGAGCACTCAGTTCTACTCTGTGTTGTTAAACTACTGCTGTTTGATTCATAGATTTTTATCCCCATTAACTGTTAAAGAAAATACAGATCACTAACGGACAAGAACATTACCTATATCTAAACTAATAACACTACGACAAAAAAAAACCCAGACTATTTTAAAAATAATAAGAAAGAGAAAATAAATAATATAAAAAAATGAATAATATTAATCTCAAACATTCAAGAACAATGTGTGTGTGTGTTTGTGTGTGTGTGTGTGTGTCTTCACAGTCCATGTTATTTCTTGAGGTGTTGTTTTATCCATTTTTTAAAAACTGATTTTATTGTTTGCCTGAGTTGCCTGAGGTGGAAGAGAATTCCATGTAGTCGTTGCTCTATGTAGTACTGTGTGTCTCCAAGCCTCTGTTCTGGACTTGGGGACTCTGAAAAGACCCCTGATTGTGTGTCTTGTTGGGTTTTTGAGCTGTATGTTAACTGGCTGAACAGACAAGACAATACTTCTTATAATGGTTGAATGTCCTAAGTAGCAGTTCATTCTTAAATTGTCCTTTATTTTTAAAGAAATGAATTTGTTCAAAACTGTTCAACTGTTGTCTTTCACACTTTGTGTCAACTACTCACTACATTTTATGAACAGCAATGCTAGCTACCTGTAGCTTATGGTTTCAGAACGAGATTCATTCTCTGATCCTTTGGGTGGACAACATGTCAGTTCATGCTGCAAGAGCTCTGATAGGTTGGAGGACATCCTCCAGAAGGAGTCATAATTACTGTGCAAGTCTATGGAAGGGGGTGAGAACCACAAGCCTCCTAGTTTTTTTATTGAAGTCAATGTACCCAGAGGAGGACGGAAGCTAGCTGTCTTCCGGCTACACCATGGTGCTACCGTACAGAATGCTGCTAAGGTGTTTTAGTCAATTATTTGGTGATGTGAATATATTTAGTATAGTTTTATCTTAAAAGGAAAACATTTCAATATTTTGATTTTGGTCCACCCTTTCCTCCTCTGAGGAGCCTCCACTGTTCCTTATTCAACATGTCAGAGAAGCATGTTTGTTCTAAAAAGCATATTCCTGGACTCATGTGTGGCGCAGCGGTCTAAGGCACTGCATCTCAGCGCTTGAGGCTTCACTACAGGCCCGGGTTTGATCCCAGGCTGTGTCACAACTGGCTTCTGGGTTAAGCGGGTGGGTGTCATTTGGTGGGCTTGGCGGGTCATGTTTCAGAAGACACATGAATTGACCTTTGCCTCTCCTGAGCCCGTTGGGGAGTTGCAGTGATGAGACAAGATTGCAATTGGATATCACGAAAAAGGGGGTAAAATACAAATAATTATATGAAATAAAAAGTATATTGCTATCTGAATGTTCCAATGCATGATAGAAAGTAAAAAACGTAGAGCCGATATTATAGGTCATATCTGAATGCTAAGGGCTAGAATCAAGCTGTGTTCTCCGAGGAAAAGAGGGAGACGTGGCTACGTTGCCTACAGAACATGGCTATGACATTCAGTGGGGAAAGTGGGAGGGTTGAGCGGGACTATAAATTCAAAGACAGACTACTTTTCTATACTGAAAGAAGAGAAGAACATAGCTAGACTTTTGTTTTACTATTAAACTCAATGTTATTGTTTCTAATTTCATAAAGCAGCTTGTGTTTTTTAATCAGGAAAAGGGTAGCTAACTAGAATGCTGGTGGTGACGGGTTAGCTACGGGGAAGCAAGAGAATCGCCTGTGCAACGTGTATAATCGGAGGCGGAGCTAGAGCCGAGCCTGTCTGCCCACACCGCTTGCTCCTCCGCAGCTCACCAGCTGATGTAGGCTGTGTGCCGGGTGTGGCACGTCATTCCCACTGCTGAAGAGAACTGCGCTGTGCATCTGTGCTGCTCATATTAATTGTCCTTATCACTGAACATTTCTCAATCTCTCCAAAAACTATTTTCCAGTCCAGATTTTAGTCACAGAGATAATTTTGTCTCGTTTTAGTCAATTGATAATTTCCGTTTAGTTATAGTTTTTTCTGTAAATATTTAGTCAGTCGTCAATTGCCATTGAAAAATTGGTCTTTGACAAATATTTTTGTCACAATTTTTGATAACGAAATGAACACTGGTGTGTGTGTATGAGTTTGTGCGCTGCCTCTTACTTCTGCAGGGTGAGGTTGAGGTTGTCAGTGCAGGCTTTGATCTTGTTCTGGGCCTCCAGGTGGTTCATGCCGTTGGTGGCGATTCCGTCGATAGACAGAACTACATCTCCCACACTCATCTTGGCTTTGGCTGCTTTGCCCCCATCGGTCAGCTGTAAAAACACACAAAACCAAACATACAGGTTGAAATAAAACTAAAATAAACATATACTGTACGCTTGCATTCATTTACTATAACACTATAAAATTACAGTAGTCCGTCACTATGCCAGGACTGAGACATTCTATGCTATATTGAGCATAGCTTAGTGTATTTAACCTCCATGCCCTGGAGACTCCCAGTGCCTCCTGTATCAGACTCTAAAGACTGATATACAGAATACTTCTCTTTTCTTTCATCTCCTTAAAGCAACTTTCTTAAACAAACATTCAGTATGCATGAATTCATTTCAAACTGTGCATTCAACTCTATTTGTTCAGCTCTCTTACCACAGAAAACCTGACAAAAGGCTAAGAAGGCCTGATCAACCCTGCAATGCAAACCCCATGAATAAAAAACAGGAAATAATCGTTGTGAAATTATGAAACTACGCAATAAAATATTGATTTATTATTTTATATTGGCCATGCAGCACTGTGTTCTCTCCCTGTGGTGTCGTATGTAACCTTGGTTATGTAACACAGGCCTTTTCTCTCTCTTTATGATGCTGGCCACTTATCAGCTGGGCCCAAAATAGACCAGGCAAACTCTCCTGGGACACACAGTCAGACAGACAGGCCCTTTACACATGCTGTGTGTACAGTCAAAGAGACAGACAGACAGGCCCTCTCACATGCTGTGTGTACAGTCAAAGAGACAGATAGACAGACAGACAGGCCCTCTCACATGCTGTGTGTACAGTCAAAGAGACAGACAGACAGACAGGCCCTCTCACATGCTGTGTGTACAGTCAAAGAGACAGACAGACAGACAGGCCCTCTCACATGCTGTGTGTACAGTCAAAGAGACAGACAGACAGACAGGCCCTCTCACATGCTGTGTGTACAGACAGACAGACAGACAGGCCCTCTCACATGCTGTGTGTACAGACAGACAGACAGACAGACAGACAGACAGACAGACAGACAGACAGACAGACAGACAGACAGACAGACAGACAGACAGACAGACAGACAGACAGACAGACAGACAGACAGACAGACAGACAGACAGAAACAGTGGATTGAAGAAGAACACATTCCAACACATTCCACTAGGGACTAATGCACTCTATGTTCTTCTAACCCACTTGGCTTTGATTTAGAAAGAAAGGTATCCCCAAGGTAAAGACAGGCCGAGGGCCATATGTTACCCATAACCTTTGATTAGAGATGCTTATGATGAAGAGGTTCCCATGAAGTTACAATCTCCTGACAAAGCCCCAGTTTACTGTAACGGCCTAAAGCAGGGGTGTAATGGCGTTAAAGCAGGGGTGTTAACGGCCTAAAGCAGGGGTGTAACGGCCTAAAGCAGGGGTGTAATGGCCTTAAAGCAGGGGTGTTAACAACCTAAAGCAGGGGTGTAATGGCCTAAAGCAGGGGTGTAACGGCCTAAAGCAGGGGTGTAATGGCCTAAAGCAGGGGGGTAACGGCCTAAAGCAGGGGTGTAATGGCCTAAAGAAGGGGTGTAATGGCCTAAAGCAGGGGTGTAACGGCCTAAAGCAGGGGTGTAACGGCCTAAAGCAGTGGTGTAACGGCCTAAAGCAGGGGTATAACGGCCTAAAGCAGGGGTGTACAGCCTAAAGCAGGGGTGGGCAAACTTCTTAGCTCGAGGGTCAAATCTGGATTTTGAAATTTAACAGAGGACCTTACATAAACTCAGCAAAATAAGAAACGGCCCTTTTTCAGGACCCTGTCTTTCAAAGATAATTCGTATAAATCCAAATAACTTCACAGATTTTCTTTGTAAAGGGTTTAAACACTGTTTCCCATGCTTGTTCAATGAATCATAAACAATTAATGAACATGCACCTGTGGAACGGTCGTTAATTTCTCTGGGATATGTGGGACGGTAGCGTCCCACTTGGCCAAAAGCCAGAAAAAATGTAGCGCGCCAAATTCAAATATATTACTATAAAAATCAATCTTTCATGAAATCACACATGAAAGACACCAAATTAAAGCTACACATGTTGTGAATCCAGCCAACATGTCTGATTTCAAAAAGGCGAAAGCACACCAAACGATTATGTTAGCTCAGTACATAGCCACAGAAAAACACAGCCATTTTCCCAGCAAAAGATAGTAGTCACAAAAAGCAGAAATAGAGATAAAATTTATCACTAACCTTTGATGATCTTCATCAGATGACACTCATAGGACATCATGTTACACAATACATTTATGTTTTGTTCGATAATGTGCATATTTATATCCACAAATCTCGGTTTACATTGGCGCCATGTTCAGAAATGCCTCCAAAATATCCGGAGAAATTGCAGAGAGCCACGTCAAATAACAGAAATACTCATCATAAACTTTGATGAAAGATACATGTTTTACATATGATTAAACATACACTTGTTCTTAATGCAACCGCTGTGTCAGATTTCAAAAAAACTTTACGTAAAAAGCACATCATGCAATAATCTGAGACGGCGCTCAAACATAACAACATTTCTCCGCCATGTTGGAGTCAACAGAAATACGAAATTACATCATAAATATTCCCTTACATTTGATCATCTTCATCAGAATGCACTCCCAGGAATCCTAGTTCCACAATAAATCATTGTTTTGTTCGATAATGTCCATTACTTATGTCTAAGTAGCTACTTTTGCTAGCATGTTTGGTGCACATGTCCTAACGCTCACGCAAATGCAGGCGAACTCGGACGAAAACTTCAAAAAGTTATATTACAGGTCGAATAAACTGCTCAAACTAAGTAGAGAATCAATCTTCAGGATGTTGTTATCATATATATGCAATAAAGTTCCAACCGGAGCATTCCTTCATGTCTGTAGAAGTTATGGAACGCAAGGCGATATCATGAGGAAAGCACATTACCAGGAACTGGCATTCTGCCAGACCAATGACTGAAACACCTCCCATCCGGCCCCATATCACACTAGAGGCTTCATTCCACGTTCTACAGACTGTTGACATCCAGTGGAAGGCGTAGGAAGTGCAAACAGATCCATATCTTACAGGGAATTGAATCGGCGATGGGTTGAACATTGACCAGTCTCAGAATTCTCACTTCCTGTTAGTTTTTTTTCTCAGGTTTTTGCCTGCCATATGAGTTCTGTTATACTCACAGACATCATTCAAACAGTTTTACAAACTTCAGAGTGTTTTATATCCAATAGTAATAATAATGCATATATTATGCATATATTAGCATCTGGGACAGAGTAGGAGGCAGTTCACTATGGGCACGCAATTCATCCAAAAGTGAAAATGCTGCCCCCTATCATAAAGAAGTTAAGACACTAACAGCTTACAGACGGTAGGCAATTAAGGTCACAGTTATGAACACTTAGGACACTAGAGGCTTTTCTACTGACTCTGTAAAACACCAAAAGAAAGACACCCAGGATCCCTGGTCATCTGCGTGAACGTGCCTTAGGCATGCTGCAAGGAGGCATGAGGACTGCAGATGTGGCCAGGGCAATAAATTGCAATGTCCGTACTGTGAGACGCCTAAGACAGCACTACAGGGAGACAGGACGGACAGCTGATCGTCCTCGCAGTGGCAGACCACGTGTAACAACACCTGCACAGGATATGTACATCCGAACATCACACCTGCGGGACAGGTACAGGATGGCAACAACAACTGTCCGGGAACGCACAATCCCTCCATCAGTGCTCAGACTGTCCGCAATAGGCTGAAAGAGGCTGGACTGAGGGCTTGTAGCCCTTTTGTAAGGCTAGTCCTCACCAGACAGCACCGGCAACAGCATCGCCTATGGGCACAAACCCACCGTCGCTGGACCAGACAGGACTGGCAAAAAGTGCTCTTAACTGACGAGTCGCGGTTTTGTCTCACCAGGGTGATGGTCGGATTCGCGTTTATCGTCGAAGGAATGAGCGTTACACCGAGGCCTGCACTCTGGAGCGGGATTGATTTGGAGGTTCGTCATCATCGGACTGAGCTTGTTGTCATTGCAGGCAATCTCAACGCTGTGTGTTACAGGGAAGACATCCTCCTCCCTCATGTGGTACCCTTACTGCAGGCTCATCCTGACATGACCCTCCAGCATGACAATGCCACCAGCCATATTGCTCATTCTGTGCGGGATTTCCTGCAGGACAGGAACGTCTAGGACCTGTTGGATCGGAGGGTGAGGGCTAGGGCCATTCTCCCCAGAAATGTCTGGGAACTTGCAGGTGCCTTGGTGGAAGAGTGGGGTAACATCTCACAGCAAGAACTGGCAAATCTGGTGCAATCCATGAGAAGGAGATGCACTGCAGTACTTAATGCAGCTGGTGGCCACACCAGATACTGACTGTTATTTTTTATTTTGACCCCCCTTTGTTCTGGGCCGTAGTTTGCCCAACCCTGGCCTAAAGGCTAGACATATGACTGTATAATCTAATGTACTCTATCTACGGTATGTACTCTATCTACGGTCAAGGTCAGACTGAGGTAGACAGTAATCTGCTATGTACTGAGAAAAAATAGTGTTAAATACTACTGTTTGCTTGATCAGGTCATCAGTGATAAGTTGTGATGTAGGGCCTGAGAAACGATGAGGAGGGTTGTTGCTCTTGGAGGAAGGATGTGATCTTATCTGAGCTCCAGTAATGACTTTAGCTGACTGCCTGGTCTGTTGTGTTGTGAAGGAGAGGAGAGGAACGGCTGGGGGACATAGAAACGGGTACAGTAGATCATAGTTTCAGTCTGTGTTGTTATCTATGAAAGTACAAAGTGATAAGCACTAATCGCCTAATATCACCTTAGATCTATGTTCATTATGATGAGGGCCTGTGGGGAAGGTTTCAGAAGTGCAGACTATTTAGAACAGGAACAGAGATTTTAAATACTTTTTGTATTTAAAAAAAAAAAATCTCAGTCATGAGATATACAGTAGCTTAAGAGTTTTAGGACTTACAGTAAATCGTAAACTATAAAAACGATTAAAAAAACAAATAATGTACATTCCTGACAAATGCAACACTTTTTCCCTTCCCTTTGCAATACTATCCATTAGACCCTAATACACAGCAAACCCACATGAGTAAAGTACCACCCGTTTGTCTGACCCTGGCCAGGCGACCAGCCAGCCTGAAGCTGTATGCTGGCGCTAACACAGTAACACAGGATATGTCCTGACAGGAAGCAGCCTGACGAAACCACGACAACGGGGATGACTATCTCCCAGGTGTGGCGGGCGGCGATTACACAAGCCTGCCTGGCGTTCAGCTCGTCAATCACTCAACACTTCCCCTGTACACTCAACACCCGTGGAGACATTACACTGGACCAAACAGAGCTCAGAACCGCCTGTTCAGAACCGCCTGCTCAGAACCACCTGCATCCATAAAATAACATGGGTAGCTTTATTATGCAAGGAACCTCACCTCTCACAGTTATGTTATATGGGTCTAAATTCCTGTGGTTTAGAAGGCACACCAATGCTAGACATACACTGAGTGCACAAAACATTAGGAACACCTTCCTAATATTAAGTTGCACCCCCTTTTGCTCTAAGAACAGGGCATTGTCTCTACGAGGTGTCGAAAGCGTTCCACAGGGATGCTGGCCCATGTTGACTCTAATGCTTCCCACAGTTGTGTCAAGTTGGCTGGATGTCCTTTGGGTGGTGAACCATTCTTGATACACACGGGAAACGGTTGAGCGTAAAAAACCCTGCAGCGTTGCAATTCTCGACACAAACCGGTGCGCCTGGCACCTACTGTCTCCTCACATTCATCTACACTGATTGAAGTGGATTTAACAGGTGACATCAATACATCGTTCACCTGGAATGACCTGGTCAGTCTATGTCATGGAAAGAGCATAATGATTTGTACACTCAGTGTATTAACTTGACATACTAGTGTAGTGTCTGTGGGAGACCTGCAGCCCATTATGCTGAAGCATGCTGAGACAGACAGAAGCAACATTTTATAGAGGGTGGACCTCTCTTCTCTATCTGTCACTATTATTATAGTAAAGGTATAGTGTATCGGGTCTTAATATAGGTGGGCTAAGCTTCCTCAATTTGTGATTACATCACCAGAGATGGAGGATACCTCTCGTTCCACAGCAACAGCAGCTGTTGGTGTTTTCAGGCCACCTCATCACAGAGTCTCTGAGTCACATTAGTGATTATTCAGCCAGAGGAGAACCTCAGCCTAGACTGTCAATGAAGCAACTATTCACTCAATTCACTGCATTGTGTGCAAGGCGGCATAAAGGCTGCAGGTTGAGCAGCATGACGCTGTGAAGACCTGAACGCACAGGATGTTCTCTCCCTCTCTGGCTCCGCTGCCCAGGAATCCCTCTGATCCAGGAAGTTAGATAACCTCAGTAGGTAGAAACAAAGGAATCAAGAGCAGACTGTTCTGTACTGTACTGCCTGGAAGTCAGAAGTGCTATAGCGTAGGCTTCATTATGAGAGAGAAGAGAGAGAGAGAGAGAGAGAGAGAGAGAGAGAGAGAGAGAGAGAGAGAGAGCGAGAGAGAGAGAGAGAGAGAGAGAGAGAGAGAGAGAGAGAGAGAGAGAGAGAGAGAGAGAGAGAGAGAGAGAGAGAGAGAGAGAGAGAGAGAGAGAGAGAGAGAGAGAGAGAGAGAGAGAGAGAGGGGGGGGGGGGGGCAGAGGGGGAACCCCATGACACATTTTCCTAGTTTCCTTGTTCTTTGTTGCAGTTTCTTTTATCAAGGAAATCAGAATGTAAAACCTGCAGGAAGTACTGGAAGCATAGCTCAGGCATACTGTATGCATACCGTAAATTCACAGGCATACTATATTTTTTAGTAGACCGGCACACACTTATGCACACACACAGCACAGTAGCCCAGTAAAACCCACAAAGCCTCGACCCATTTCTCTTTAAGACTGTTAAGTGAAATTACTTCAACTGCTCTCTGGGGTGTAATTGGTGGCCAATCTGAGGCTTGGTAAATACAGTACAAACTCTATTACAGTGAGTCTAAGCATCCCTGGAGAACAGCTAGTCCAGGCTCCATTCCCCAGGCCCAGACAAGGCCCAGACAAGACCTAGACCAGGCCAAGACCAGACCAGACCAGACGAGAGCCAGCTGACCCAGTCTGACCAACACAAAACAGCCCTTCTCAGTCCCTCCAGTGCCCTGGGGTCAATGACAGTGTCAACAGTAGGGTTATGGGAGGGAGCACAGCTCAGTCTAAGCACCCAGCAGGATTGCAGTGTGTGGGTTATGGTCAGGGAAATGTGCATGTGTGCTTGAGTAGAACAGCCACGTGAAGTGCAGCGGCAGGGGTGAAATATTTCAGTTTGGGACAGCCTTACCCTTTAGCCATCTAGAATCCCTCCATGAAGGAAGAAAACAATGTGACATACCTTAGTCTATATTTGGTATGATAAATTCTCATCATCATCTCCAGAAACAGTGCTTTTAAGACAGAGGCTATGCTTCACTTTTCTTCCTTTTAAAGCTCTGATAAAAGTATACTGTCTGTGTGCTTTACTTAAGCAATAAGGCCTGAGGGTAGAGGTCGACCGATTAATCGGAATGACCGATTAATCGGGGCCGATTTCAAGTTTTCATGACAATCGGAAATCGGTATTTTTGGGCGCCGATTTGCCGATTTATTTGTTTATTTAAAAAAAAATATGTACACCTTTATTTAATCTTTATTTAACTAGGCAAGTCAGTTAAGAACACATTCTTATTTTCAATGACGGCCTAGGAACGTTCTGCCTCGTTCAGGGGCAGAACGACAGATTTTTAACCTTGTCAGCTCGGGGATCCAATCTTGCAACCTTACAGTTAACTAGTCCAATGCTCTAACACCTGATTACATTGCACTCCACGAGGAGCCTGCCTGTTAGCGAATGCAGTAAGCTAAGGTAAGTTGCTAGCTAGCATTAAACTTATCTTATAAAAAACAATCAATCAATGACTGTCATTGCTCCAATGTGTACTTAACCATAAACATCAATGCCTTTCTTAAAATCAATACACAAGTATATATTTTTAAACCTGCATATTTAGCTAAAAGAAATCCAGGTTAGCAGGCAATATTAACCAGGTGAAATTGTGTCATTTCTCTTGCGTTCATTGCACGCAGAGTCAGGGTATATGCAACAGTTTGGGCCGCCTGGCTCTTTGCGAACTAATTTGCCAGAATTTTACGTAATTATGACAACATTGAAGGTTGTGCAATGTAACAGGAATATTTAGACTCATGGATGCCACCCGTTAGATAAAATACGGAACGGAATAAACGTTTTGTTTTCGAGGTGATAGTTTCCGGATTAGTCAAAGGTATATGGTTTAGAGAGAAATAGTCAACGCGTTATAATTCCTGTAATAACTTGCGGCTGAATTTGAAAGGGGTTCCTTCGTTATTTTACCGTTCTTGTCTTCCATAGAGAATGTCTTGATCTACTTCAAATAAGGTCTGTGTTTCGTGCAGGCTTAAACCGCCTCGACGTTTTGATACCCGTGTAAATCTCATTAGGATAAGGTAACGTTTGTCAACATATTTTCATAAATCCACTCTACAATTTTTTTTATCTTCGCTTATATTTAGCCAATATTGATCAGAGTTACCTTGTCCTATGGATATCTACACAGTTATAAAATTGGCACGGTGATGTAAGCCTACACGAAACACAGACCTTATTTTAAGTGAATCTAAAAATATCCTATGGAATAAATGAAGGAACCGCTTTTCAGATTTTGCTAGAAGGTGTCATGGGAATTATGACTCGCACTTTGGTTGTCAATTCTTACCATGCCCATTATTAAAATAGGATTTCCTGCATATAGAAATTCAAGTTTTTGTTTTCAACATTCATCACAGGTAACTTAAACTCTATTTTTATTCAAACAGTTGAGAGTATTTGTCTCCTAAGCAGATTCTTCAGTATCATTGTCACTTCAGAGCTGTGCGTGTGTGTGTATTTATGTATTATATTAAGTTAACAGTGGGTAGGAACAGTGGGTCAACTGCCTTGTTCAGAACAGACAGATTTTTTACCATGTCAGCTCTGGGATTCAATCTAGTAACCTGTCGGTTACTGGCCCAATGCTCTAACCACTAGGCTACCTTCCAGCCCACTCATTCAGACACCCATTGTGAACAGTCACATTATTATTTTATATAATGAGCGGCTAACAATCTATCTTGCTATGTAATATCGTAATAGTGAAATCCTTAAAGAGCTTAGCTCCTCATATGAAATAAATATGACTGACAGACCTCCATTCCCCGTCCACTCAACAACAGCACAAAATACAAACATTATTCTGTTTCAGAAGAGGCACCAGAATGCTTCTCATTACATGTGTTTGACAGATGAGAGCAAGGCAGCCATCCCAATGGTTGACATATCTTCCATATTTCCCTCCTCTTTGAATGTGATCTAACCACATGCTGCTGGTTGCTGGTGTGTGGCGCTGGTTTCAGCACAGTACTGCCTCCTCTATTACTGGCTAGTTACGGGTAATGAATGAATGTTCCCCCAGGATGACACTAGAGTTCTGAGCGTTTCCGTTTACAGATGAACAAGTCCTCCAGCTCTCTCTGTGAGCTGGTGACTGAACCTGAACAGGGCCACTGGGCCAGGGTCAGTTAGTATTTAGCGGTTGGAATCAATAACAGATGAGGTTGAAGTGGTATTACCAAGTTAACCCGAGGAAATGCTCTTCCCTCTGGTCTAATGAGAGGAACCTTATTTGCATTCTATATAGATGAAATCATCTCTGGTATTGGCTTTAAGAGTAGTTCCCCTTTCACAGAGGACAAATATACATTTCTGACACAGTCTTCACAACGGTGCTAATTAAGAGTTTTAATGAAAATGTATGATGTGAGAGCGGTATCTCTTTATCTACACTGTGACTCACCATATAGAGAGAGTACACCAGGACATCTTTCCTCCCCTTCAATAACCACTGAGTGTATCCATGCGCATCCCATCTGTCTTTTACAAGACAATTAGCCCGTGTAATCAGATAATCAAATAATGACAACATTATCATATAAATCTAATTCAAAACTAATAAACTGCTTGAATTAAAACGTTTACTGATCAATGCTCATATTATTATGAGGGTGATTGTTAGATTAGGCAAGCATGATAAAATAATCATGGAATAGGAACCAATAGCAGATGACTTGTTATTCTCAGAACCAGATGACAGGGGGATGGGGGTTTGGACGGAGAGTGAGTGAGGAAGATGAGTGGAGCTTTAGGAGAGCTTTGATGTGCAGAACAAAGTTTCTCACGAAGACAAAGAGCAGCAGTTGTAGATGTAGTGGTATTATTCCTTGAGTTATTTCTCTAGAAATCCTGCCAGAAACATTGTAGCTACAGTTGGCTTCCCCTGTCCGGTGTGTAGAATTCTAGCAATCCAGATCATGTCAGAATATATTGATCAAATAATTGATTTAAACTAACTGTTAAAAAGGGGCAATATTACAAAACTCATGAAGGATGTTGTAGTTGATCTGATATGGTATATTTTATCCCAACATTGTTATACATGACATTTGAATCTTGTGTACCAACTGAACTCAGCAGTTAGCCTAGTGGTTAAGAGTGTTGGGCCAGTAACCGAGAGGTCGCTGGTTTGTATTCCCGAACCAACTAGGTGAAAAATCTGTCGATGTGCCCTTGAGCAAGGCACTTAACCCTAATTGCTCTGGATAAGAGCATCTGCTAAATGATGTAAATGTATAAATCAACAAGTTTAGTATACACACCTACACCAGATTAACAAGTTAGGCAGAGTGTCTGTGGTTGTAGCATTAAGGAGTCAAATTAGAGGAAGTGACTTGTGAGTGCTTGGGAAAGGGATGTGATGTCTGAGGCAGTATGAGGGCCTTATATGGAGTTGTTACTACAGATGTAGGATCTTAATTTGAGACAGTTTGCTATAGCAGGAAAATAATCCTGCAGGAAATGTGGATTATAATTATTGGACATTTTTGTAAGGGTTGCTATATTTTTCGTAAGGGAATATCACGTCTGAAATTTCAAAGTGGAAATTACAAACTCCAGAAGCCTTTTTAATCCTGAAATACACTACATGTTTTATATTTCCTGCATAGCAGGAATGTTCTCCTGCAACATGGTGATCACATTAACATCCTACATCTGTATCAACCTGATAGAGACAATGCAGTCTGTGACTGACAACCCCATGTCCTCAAACAGAAAACGATATATTGCAAACACTGATCAACACTGGCTGTTTTAAAACATCCACTGGGTCAGATCCCTCACATTCATTTACCTTCACACAAACACTCTTCTACAGAGCAGCTTACAGTAGTGAGTGTCTACATTTTTCATATTGTACTGGTCTCCCGTGGGAATCGAACACACAACCCTGGCGTTGCAAGTGCCATGCTCTACCAACTGAGCCACATGGTACCTTCAAAACCATGTGAATAAAAACCTCTAACTTCTTTAAACGGCAATAAACTGAAATATGAATAGATCTAGTTACTGTGTGGAGACAAGGCAACAGCCCCAGCATGTCGATATAAAAGATGATTAAAGGCCCTGAACCCTCTGCCTTCTGAATCACTGGGATTAATCTGTGGAGGCAGCATTCCTCGGTCGGTGTGCTGTTCAGCTAAACCACAACCTGCTGGGCCAGTACAAGCAGGACAAATGGCCCAGAAAGAACATGGTGTGGTAGAGAGCTGAGGTGCAGGTGGCGTCTTGCCTTTTATACCGCACACCTGTTACAGCCTGCACAGAATGTTCTGTGGGAAAGAATACGAGAACAGGAAAAAAGAGTCGAGAAGAGAGGATAGAGGAGAGAAGAGAAGAAAGAAGAGAGGAGAAAAGAGAGGAGAGAAGAGAGCAGAGGAAGAGGTACAGTAGAGGACGATATAAAAGAAGAGAAGAGAGAAGAGAGGAGAAAAGAGAGGAGAGATGAGAGAAGAGGAAGAGGTACAGTAGAGGACGATATAAAAGAAGAGAAGAGAGGAAAAAAGAGAGAATAGAGGAGAGAAGAGAAGAGAGGAGAAAAGAGAGGAGAGAAGAGACGAGAAAAGAGAGGAGAGATGAGAGGAGAGATGAGAGGAGAGAAGAGAGGAGAAAAGAGAGGAGAAAAGAGAGGAGAGATGAGAGGAGAGAAGAGAGGAGAGAAGAGAGGAGAAAAGAGAGGAGAGAAGAGAGGAGAGAAGAGAGGAGAGAGGAGAAGAGAGAAGAGAGGAGAGAAGAGAGGAGAAAAGAGAGGAGAGAAGAGAGCAGAGGAAGAGGAAGAGGTACAGTAGAGGACGATATAAAAGAAGAGAAGAGAGGAAGAGGATGAAAAGCAAGTGTTCTTTTCCTTTGAGGAAAACATCTTATTAACAGCCACTTGAACAGGGCAGGCTCTTGTCCATCCGTGTCTTTGGCTGGGTTGTCATGGTCTGGTTCCAGCCATTACCTCCTGCAATCACACTGCTGCTGAAAGCTGAAAGCCAGGACCCAGGAGATAAGCTGCCGCTGGCCCAAGGCTGGCACTTTCACGACTAATGCCATGAAAACACAAACAAAACATTCCAAAAGCAAGACCAGTACTTCAGACTGAATACTGAATGCCCTACTTTGCCCTGAAACAAAATGCCATTGCGGAGGGGTGATATTAATAAATCAATTAATGATGGCAATCACCTGATTACCATATGTCACTCACAAAACAACAAATTAATAACTACAGCTGTATGTGTGCATGCGTGTGTGTGTGTGTGTGTGTTGGTGTAAATGTGTCCTCTTCATAAAACTGAAAACTGTCACACAGGAAATGGCAGTTTAACTCTGATTTCAGACATATTAAGCAGTATGTGTGAAACTGAATGCCTGCTGGTGCAGCTCATGCAGACCTCAATTGGCCACGGTAAGCAGGATGCATGGTTGGTTCGTGTGTAATAATACTGAGAGAGCTGCTTCCACCAGCTCTGAAGCAAAAAGACACGGGGAGAGTTCCTGAGTACAATCTTATCAAGTCCCAACCGATAGAGAGACAAAGCCGATTCTGTGTAGTGTTACTTGATAACCATTAAACCAGGGATGGGCAACTGGCGACCCCCTTTAGAAGGCCCTCGGATATATATATATTTTTAACTCAGTCGGGGTCTCAACATACTGTTGCAAGTTAGAATAGTAGAACACACAGGGTGCAATTTCAAAATGTGGTTGTGGATCAGCAGTTTTTCTCTTGTTATGTCACTCACTTATAGTCGCTCAATTAGCCCGTGTCAGCTAACAATTTTAGAGACTCGTAAGTTAGTCTAGTGGCCAGCTATCTAAACTTAGTAATCATTGACCCTCATGATGACTTCAGATTTTTGTGGGCCTCACCCCCATTAAAGTTTCCCATCCCTGCATCAAACAAGCCTCAAAATATGTCAGCCATTTACTGTACTGTGTTCATATCACTTGAAAATGAAGTTTAAACATATGATTAACTTTATATTAGAAACACATAAAACATACAAGGTTTTATGAAAGAGTTGGCTGACATCTTCTCTCAGTTCTTGTGATGTTAGGTAGTTGTGTGGTGTTAGGTAGTTGTGTGGTGTTAGGTAGTTGTGTGGTGTTAGGTAGTTGTGTGGTGTTAGGTAGTTGTCTGGTGTTAGGTAGTTGTCTGGTGTTAGGTAGTTGTCTGGTGTTAGGTAGTTGTGTGGTGTTAGGTAGTTGTGTGGTGTTAGGTAGTTGTGTGGTGTTAGGTAGTTGTCTGGTGTTAGGTAGTTGTCTGGTGTTAGGTAGTTGTCTGGTGTTAGGTAGTTGTCTGGTGTTAGGTAGTTGTCTGGTGTTAGGTAGTTGTGTGGTGTTAGGTAGTTGTGTGGTGTTAGGTAGTGTGAGTTGTCTGGTGTTAGGTAGTTGTGTGATGTTAGGTAGTTGTGTGGTGTTAGGTAGTGTTAGGTAGTTGTGTGGTGTTAGGTAGTTGTGTGTGGTGTTAGGTAGTTGTGTGGTGTTAGGTAGTGTGAGTTGTGTGGTGTTAGGTAGTGTGAGTTGTAATAAAAGTCAACTGTTCAAATGGTTCAAATTCAGATTCAGATCACAGACCAACTGATTTCTCCAGAGCAGACATTCCTGTCGCCCTGCCGCCTCGTTTGTCTTCCTGGCCAATGACTTGATCTCAAACGTTTAACATTTTTCAACAAACCAAGAAGCAAAAGCAGTGGAGTGAAATAAATCAAAATGGAGTGATAAGTTACTGGAACCATAGATAGAATTGTTTTATTTCGCCATGCCATCAGGGTAGATTGGAAGCAGCTGCCTGACTACACACTACTCAGACTCACTGACCAAACAGATCTGGGCTGAAAAATGCATTGCATTGCTATGAAACCCACAGTTCTATTGATCTATGCATTTTGTAGATCAGAAGACTAATAGGCATATTAAACATTGTTATGTCTGAAAGATGTGTGAATCTGAATTAAAGCTGGATTAATTGATGTAGATCAGGATGTCACACCTAGTCAGCACGTTAACAACCCTTTCCCTCCCAACACAGTACTTTATTATCCACTCTTTTTTCCATCGTGATTGACTGACTGCCATTTCCATTCCATCTGTCATTCATCCTCAGACACTGAGTGGACGTGTTGATGTGTTTCTGGCTCAGTATTCTGGCCTGTTAAAGTAGCAGCTTTAAACATGAAATACCGTAACGTCTGCTCTCACTCAGCTCTCTGCTGCTGATACCCTCCTGCCAGTTCCAGGGATGGTTAGGATTTTGGAGAAATAAAAATAAAAAGATATGATTAGGTTCTCGTTTTATGAGGAACACAGGACTTCAAGGCAGTCTGGTGCTATTGACAAGATCAAAGATGGACTGGCCATCACTGGTTTCACAGGGTCATGAGACAGCTCCATAGAAGGACAACAGAGAAGAGGAGAGTAGACTGAAACCTACTATAAACAGTGAAATATGGGTCTGATCCAAGAAAACAAATCTCAGTCTCAAGTTAAAATGAAAAAAAAATCCTGTTATCATGATGCATTTCAGTTTAATCTAGAGAGTACTAATATTAAACACACCACCTAAACCCACAGTGATGAGATCAAATCATTAGGGATGCAAAATCCCAGCAACTTTCAATAAATTCCCTGGTTTCCACACAATCCCAGTTGGAGGATTCCCAGAATCAGGAGGGAGTAAGCAAAAAGGGGAATATAAGGGATAAATGGGAATATATTGAAAGTTCCCGGAATTTTGCAACCCTACAAACCATAAACTAGCTCCATGGGCGCATGTGGGATTCATGCAGGAAGACCAGACCAAGCCATTGCCTAAGGCTAGTTAAATGAGGGGTGTAAATATCACTGAGGCAGACCTAAAGACCCACTGTAGATGTGTTTCATAGGGTAGATATTATATCCATCCGCTGTGTGTGTTGATGACGTACTGTTAGTGTCCATTAGTATCTGAATGGGTAGAAATGTAACCACACACACTATTTAACAAAGCCACAAACCACTAGACCTTAAATATGAACAATTTGGACTTTTTTTACTGACTTCCCACTGCGCTTCCAATCGCAATAAATCCTCTCTCTCTCTCTCTCTCTCTCTCTCTCTCTCTCTCTCTCTCTCTCTCTCTCTCTCTCTCTCTCTCTCTCTCTCTCTCTCTCTCTCTCTCTCTCTCTCTCTCTCTCTCTCTCTCTCTCTCTCTCTCTCTCTCTCTCTCTCTCTCTCTCTCTCTCTCTCTCTCTCTCTCTCTCTCTCTCTCTCTCTCTCTCTCTCTCTCTCTCTCTCTCTCTCTCTCTCTCTCTCTCTCTCTCTCTCTCTCTCACACACACACACACACACCCTGATTAGGTCCATATGACATATGCTGTACTATCAGTTTAAGGACTTGTGCAGTCTTCAATTTCTAAGTCTTATTCTTCTTGTAGAGATTGTATTAAAACGATATTACTGGAGACAGATAACGGATAGAGAATCATTATTGATCAACTTTTTACATTTGGGCTGTATGTCATTTGGTCTCTCTACTACGCAAACCATGATCTGTCTTTATGGTTTCCTGAAATACCAGAGGGTGTTTTGGTGTTTTTAATTTATTTTGTCTGGACTGGGATTCTGGTGAAGGCTCAGTTCTATGTCAAACAAGGGCAGGGCTGAAGACCAGACAGCTCTCCACCATTTGAGTAAAGTTAACTTTATTCCCATTAATCTAAAATAAACCTGAAAATAGTTTAGTTACTAAATGACCCAGGAACCCACATTAGCTATGCTCTGTGTAGAGTAGTTGGCATTCAATCTCTCTGCAATGATAATTCTCATGTTTTGGGGCTCAGGGTTCTAGAATGAATCCCATGCACAATCCTGAACCAGTATAACTCACACTAATGAGCAGTGTTCTATAAAAGTACTACTACACTCAAGGAAGTACAAATTCAGAGCAACATGAACTGTGTGTTTAATAACAGACTGAAGTTACATGAGAAAATCCGAAAACTCCCAGCAAATGTCTATAAAGAAGATTGACCAGACAGAATATACTGTAGATGTTTACTGTGACATCACAGAGCTCTGTGAGAAATGATCCAGACCAAAGGAACTGCTTTGGGGGGGGGGGGGGGGGAGAGTGAGAGAGAGAAGAGGAAAACATATGTGCTGATCCTCGTCTAACCTACAGTAAACAGTGAGCAGACATGTAAATCAATCTCGCCGTCATTTAGCCTGCAGGAGAAACAAGAGTTCTGGACCCTCCTCCCTCTGTGACTGGATTAATGATCCATATGCTCAATGGATGTGGTCATTGAATGAAACTGATGTTACCTAAAAAGGAGTGCTGTAGCAGCAGAATTCACAGATTAGTGACACCGACACTCAGACACCAAGAATACTGTACTGTTCCCTTTCTCTGCTAATCACGAATGGAACACTTACTTTGACAGCATACTTGCCAGCATCATATTCAGTTGCATACCGTTATTCAGTACACACTGTACAGTGCATTTGGAAAGTATTCAGACCCATTTTTCCACATTTTGTTACGTTACAGCCTTATTCTAAAATTGAATAAACGTACGTTTTTCCTCATCAATCTACACACAATACCCCATAATGACAAAAGCGAAAACAGGTTTTAGAAATGTTTGAAAATGTATTAAAACTTTAAAACAGAACTACCTTATTTACATAAGTATTCAGACCCTTTGCTATGAGACTCAAAATTGAGCTCAGGTGCATCCTGTTTCCATTGATCACCCTTGAGATATTTCTACAACTTGATTGGAATCCATCTGTGGTAAATTAAATTGATTGGACAGGATTTGGAAAGGTCCCACAGTTGATAGTGCATGTCAGAGCAAAAGCAAGCCATAAGGTCGAAGGAATTGTCCGTAGAGAGCAGAGGCAGGATTGTGTCAAAGCACAGATCTGGGGAAGGGTACCAAAACATTTCTGCATCATTGAAGGTCCCCAAGAACACAGTGGCCTCCATCATTCTTAAATTAATAAAGTTTGGAACCACCAAGACTCTTCGTAGAACTGGCCGTCTGGCCAAACTGAGCAATCGGGGGAAAAGGGCCTTGGTCAGGGAGGTGACCAAGAACCCGGTGGTAACTCTGACAGAGCTCCAGAGTTCCTCTGTGGAGATGGGAGAACCTTCAAGAAGGACAACCATCTCTGCAGCACTCCACCAATCAGGCCTTTATGGTAGAGTGGCCAGACGGAAGCCACTCCTCAGTAAAAGGCACATGACAGCCCATTTGGAGTTTGCCAAAAGCCACCTAAAGGACTCTCAGACCATGAGAAACAAGATTCTCTTGTCTGATGAAACCAAGATTGAACTCTTTGGCCTGAATGCCAAGCGTCACATCTGGAGGAAATCTGGAACCATCCCTACGGGGAAGCATGGTGGTGGCAGCATCATGCTGTGGGTATGTTTTTCAGCGGCAGGGACTGGGAGACTAGTCAGGATCGAGGGACAGATGAACGGAGCAAAGTATAGAGAGATCCTTCATGAAAACCGGCTCCAGAGCGCTCAGGACCTCAGACTGGGGCGAACGTACTCCTTCCAACAGGACAACAACCCTAAGCACACAGTCAAGACAAAGCAGGAGTGGTTTCGGGACAAGTCTCTGACTGTCCTTGAGTGGCCCAGCCAGAGCCCGGACTTGAACCCTGAAAACAGCTGTGCAGCGACGCTCCCCATCCAACCTGACAGAGCTTGAGAGGATCCGCAGAGAAGAATGGAAGAAACTCCCCAAATACAGGTGTGCCAAGCTTGTAGCGTCGTACTCACGAAGACTCGAGGCTGTAATCGCTGCCAAAGGTCCTTCAACAAAGTACTGAGTAACGGGTCTGAATACTTATGTAAATGTGATTTTTCTGTGTTTTTTTTTTATACATGTGCAACAATTTCAAGAAATCTTATTTACCTTTATCATTATGAGGTATTGTGTGTAGATTGATGAGGAACATTTTATTTAATACATTTTAGAATAAGGCTTTAACGTAACAAAATGTGGAAAAGTCAAGGGATCTGAAAACTTTCGGAATGCACTGTACATACCATATTCAGTTACATACAGTTACATACATGCTAAACACACAGACCAGCGGGCTACACTAATACAGTCATTTCCTGGTCTAACGTGTACTTTCCCTAACGCTACCCCTTCTGGACATCATCTCAGACCAGACGTCAGCTCACATTTCAACTGGAGTGCTCAACTCATAACTCGAAATGGGACCATTTTTGTCCACAGTGTAGTTCAATTTAAAAGAAAAGTCTTGCCATTTCACATCCCCATCCATATATATTTCACATGACAATGCAGATGATGTAAACATGTCTTTACTCTACATCTGATACAGACTCAATGATCAGATCAGAATCACTTTTAAAGGCCCAATGCAGCTGTTTTTATCTCAATATCAAATCATTTCTGGGTAACAATTAAGTACCTTACTGTGATTGTTTTCAATTAAAATGGTCAAAAAGAAACAAAAATAGTTTCTCAGCAAAGAGCAATTTCTTAAGCAAAAAGTTTGCTAGGACTGTCTGGGAGGGGAAAACTGAGTGGGGAGGGGGAAACTGAAAACTAGCTGTTATTGGCAGAGAGGTTTGGAACTCGCTTTCTTATTGGTCTATCAACTAATTTACCGCCTGGCTGTAACGCTCGTCTGATGAAGGAGTGGACCAAAGCGCAGCGTGATACGTGTTCATGATATTTATTTAAATCTGAACACTAGAACAAAAATAACAAAGCGAGAAACGAACAGTTCTGTAAGGTAACTAAAGCTACACAGAAAACAACTAACCACAAACACAGGTGGGAAAAAGCTACCTAAGTATGATTCTCAATCAGAGACAACGATAGACAGCTGCCTCTGATTGAGAACCACACCCGGCCAAACACAAAGAAATAGAAACATAGAAATAAAGAAACTAGAATGCCCACCCTAGTCACACCCTGGCCTAACCAAAATAGAGAATAAAAGCCTCTCTATGGCCAGGGCGTGACACTGGCAGGTGAAAACTCCATCCCACCAAAACAGGCTGAAATTTCAGGCGGCCTTTTCAAACAGCTCTTACACTAAAATAACATTATCATAATTTTCACAATTTCACAGTATTATTCCAACCTCATAGTTTGGAAATATATATAAACACAGGAAAATCACATTTTTGACTGCACTGGGATTTTAAGGAATAACTCCAAACTCTGTGGTTGTGTGATAACCCCGTAGCGTCACCATGCTCCATTCCATCTCTGTTTGATTTATTACTCAGGTTCCTCCTCCTGCTTTGTACTGTGTTATTACAAAGCCAAAGCTATGTCCTGGTTCTATTGAGATCACAGAAACAAGCTACAACATCTCCCTGTCAACCTCCTAACTCTAATCAAAATATATCATGTGGCCAGTAGAACATCTAGATTAAACAAACTACAAGCACAGTAGCTAGCAGACTACAGGTCAGACTCAAATGTCAAACCGATGCTGTACTTAAGCTAGCCACTTCCAATTGTAGTCCTAAAATCGAGTGTGATTTTCGCAGTCTATTAATAGAGAAACTACTGGAGCCATGGCTAGACCGTTGACAGATGTTGTAGTAGAGAAGTAGAAAAAGGGCTTGTTTGCCAAAATCTCGCACTATCCCTTTAAAAGCGCTTCAAGGCAGAAATATATATTTCTGGGAGTGGCGGCAACAATTTAGCAGCGGCGGGGCTTAATGAATATACAGACAGACGTTTCCATACGAGTGCCTTGTAATGGTTGACTTTCCTGCTGTACTGTATGTACAGACAGTCAGTCAAAATGGTTCCAAAATGTTGCCCTGACAAATCTGGACACCTGACTTCTATTCTGCTACTGAATATGTTGAATGATGATATAAACATGCTTAAACTTTGTTTTACCAATCAAATAGCTATAAAGAGGTGGTTGGAACAAGCTCCCCGTTGGATACAGTCTTGGCAAAGGGGTAAAAAACAAAGGTAAACAGATTACAGCTGTAGTCACAACAGCTAGGATGGAATGCGCCTTTGGTATGATAACTGTTGTTCAGCACTTACAGCTAGTCTGTCTCCAGGCGGACCAGAGTGAGAGAGCAATGAGAGAGTTAGACAGGTTTGTCAGTTGTGTGTAGAGAGAGGGCCCATCAGTGGAATTACAGACAACTTTAAGGTACCAGCAGCCAGCATTATGTTTGTTTTAAATAGTTGATTTACACTAACATTCCCCAGCTGAGAGTGGGAGAGCGAGAGAAGATTGGGCTGGGTAACAGAGGGTTCAAAGAGAGAGAGTCAGTCCTGTCTGAGAGGAAAGGAAAGGCCGATATCCATCACAAAAACTGTAATGTACTGCTACAGGGGCCCAGAGATTTTTGATGTAGGATGATTGTGAAGGTCACTTCTAGTAACTTTTTAAAATAACATTTTAATCCAAAATGCATGAAAATGTAATTATGTTGACACGATCTGAAATAAAATTGATGCGTGCCACTGCATTATTGGGAGATCAATCAATCAATCAAATGTATTTATAAAGACCTGTTAACATCAGCCGATGTCACAAAGTGCTATACAGAAACCCAGCCAAAAACCCCAAACATCAAGCAATGCAGATGTAGAAGCACGGTGGCTAGGAAAAACTCCCTAGAAAGGCAGGAACCCAGGAAGAAACCTAGACAGGAACCAGGTTCTGAGGGGTGTCCACATACCTTTGGCAATGCAATGATGAGGAGCAAGCGGTGGCTCTTTGCCCGTGGCTCTTATTCGTGCCAATGCTCGCTCTGTTTGCTACAAATATACACTACATTGCCAAAAGTATGAGAACACCCATTCAAATGAGTTGATTTGGCTATTTCAGCCACACCTGTTGCTGACATGTGTATAAAATCAGGCACACAGCCATGCAATGTCCATAGACAGACACTGGCAGTAGAATGGCCCGGACTGAAGACCTCAGTGACTTTCAACGTGACACCGTCATAGTATGCCACCTTTCCAACAAGTCAGTTAGTCAAATTTCTGCCCTGGTAGAGCTGCCCAGGTCAATTGTATGTGGTGTTATTATGACATGAAAGCGTCTAGGAGCAACAACGGCTCACCCGCGAAGTAGTAGGCCACACAAGCTCACAAAACGGGACAGCCGAGTGCTGAAGCGTGTAGCGCATAAAAATTGTCTGTCCTCGGTTGCAACACTCACTACTGAGTTCCAAACTGCCTCTGGAAGCAACATCAGCACAATAACTGTTCTTTGGGAGTTTCATTAAATGGGTTTCCATGGCCGAGCAGCCAAACACCAGCCTAAGATAACCATGCGCAATGCCAAGTGTCGGCTGGAGTGGTGTAAAGCTCACCGCCATTGTACTCTGGAGCAGTGGAAACGCGTTCTCTGGAGTGATGAATCCCGATTCACCGTCTGGAAGTCCGACAGACCAATCTGGTTTTGGCGGATGCCAGGAGAACGCTACATATGCCTGCCCCAATGCGTGTCAACTGAAAGTTTAGTGGAGGAGGAATAACGGTCTGGGCTGTTTTTCATGGTTCGGGCTAGGCCCCTTAGTTCCAGTGAAGGGAAATATTAACACTACAGCATACAATGACATTCTAGACAACTCTGTGATTTCAACTTTGTGACAACAGTTTGGGGAAGGCCCTTTCCTGTTTCAGCATGACAGTGCCCCATGCACAAAGCAAGGTACATACAGAAATGGTTTGTCGAGATCGGTGTGGAAGAACTTTACAAGCCTGCACAGAACTCTGACCTCAACCCTATCGAATAGGCCTAATCGCCCAACATCAATGCCCGACCTCACTAATACTCTTGTGACTGAATGGAAGCAAGTCCCCATAGCAATGTTCCAACATCTAGTGGAAAGCCTTCCTAGAAGAGTGGAGGCTGTTATAGGAGCAGAGGGGGGACCAACTCCATATTAATGCCCATGATTTTGGAATGAGATGTTCGACGAGCAGTTGTTCACATACTTTTGGCTATGTAGTGTACGTTGTAACTTGTCACTCAGATCTTAAAAGGATAGTGCGAGATTTGCACAATTATGCCATTTTTCTACTTACCCACAGTCAGATGAACTCGTGGATGCCATTTTTAGTTTCTGGATACAGAGAAATAAAAATGGTACGCATCAGTTCATCTTTCTTTATAAGTAGAAAAGGGGCTTAATTGCAAAAAATCTCACACTATCCTTTTAAAAGTGCTTCTAGGCAACAATTTTGTAGCGACGGGGCTAAGTGAATAAAGAGGAACCACTAAATCCCTCTCGCTTCAACATCTCTGTACCAACATCTGGTGAAATAGAAGAGAAAGCCTTGGTATGTTGGATGAAACATTCAGTGTTTTTCATTTGCTTTCAAGAAAGAGGGCCAACAGAAGACGATACCAAGACAGCTAAACCAATCATCATCAAGCCTTTCTTTCCCTAATACATACCACTTTTAGAGTAAAACCTCATCTTCATCTGTGGGACACAAAGGGAACGCTGTCCCCCCATCTCGTACATATTTTGAAACATGGATGTATCAACTTCACACCAGCGCTCCAAAAGAAACAGCAGCAGTTTCAAGCTGCGTATGTTGGCCCCTGCCGCTGCTCTTTGTCAAAATGACATTTCCAGTCAGTGGGCCGAGTGTGGACCAGCACATACAGACCTGGGCCCATTCCTCCTGGTCCTCATGTCTGGAGGCAGGCCTGGAAACATGACACATTGATGCCACCACGTGTCTCTGATCATGTGATGGTGGAAATATACCCCAGGAATGTCACTCTCTGACCAATGAAGTGTACACTGGTCACGATGGAAAAATGACAGGGCAGTTTTTTTTATTGTCACATACACCAGATAGGTTCAGTGAAATGTGTGTTTTTACAGGGTTAGCCATAGTAAAGCGGTGTCCATGGAGAAAATTAGGGTTAAGTGCCTTGCTCAAGGGCACATAAACAGATTTTGACCTTGTCCGCTCGGATATTCGGAGCAAAGCCCTTTCGGTTACTGGCCCAACGCTCTAACCGCTAGGCTACCTGCCGCCCAAAGCTTGTGGCTTTGCTCACCGATCCTGTGGTGTTAGTTCTGACCACCAGTGACTTAATACAAGCCTTTTCATTCAAGTCATGACGCTCACAGGAGGTACACTGTGGAAAAGCTACCAAATAACACATAACAATAACCCACAGAAGTACTAAAAAGACATATTTCACAGTGGCTGAACTTGGTGATTTTATTGCCGTTCACGGCTCTGTAACATCGGTTTTGACCCTGAAACATTATGAGTGCTGTCGTGTTCCAGAGGCTTTCTTTTTACTGGAGGAGACAACATGTTCTAGCTTCATCATTTTAAAGAGTAAATTAGCCATTGTTTTCACTGAAAACACATTAATATCTGGTTCTAGTGTGTAAGCCAGGTAACAAAAGAAAACGAGTTACTTCTTATTGTCTCCTAACATTTAACTGCCAAGTAGATTGTGGTTAATGGTTAAAGAGTCTCTGGGAGATTACATACTAGAGATGCAGCATAATTCAAAAATACTTATTTTCAAATGGATGGTTGTTAAAAACCTATTGTTTCATACACACAGAATATATACGGGTCTTTCTATAAACTAGGGTACCACCGAGGAGTTCCTACACTGGACAACTTGTTCCAGCTGTTGACTAGTCATTGATAATACTTGTTTTCATGTCATTACATTAAGATATAAGGGGGACATAGCTACATATATTCAATAACATTCACGTGTTCAACCCTTTCTTCTGGTTGGTGTCTTGACTGATTGGTCAAAAATCTTCTGAGATAAAACATACATTTTATGTCCTTGCATTATGGAAGTGTAAGTTGTCATTGTATCATATATTAAGCAGTTAAATTAGACATTGAACTTGAACCCTGTAAGAATCCTGGATCTAGCTGTCACACCCTGATCTGTTTCACCTGACTTGTGCTTGTCTCCACCCCCCACCAGGTGTCTCTCATTTTCCCCATTATCCCCTGTGTACTTATACCTGCGTTTTCTGTTGGTCTGTTGCCAGTTTGTCTTGTCAAGTCTTACCAGCTTGTGTTCCCGGTTTCCAGTAGCTTTAGTTTCTGGTTCTGACCATTCTTCCTGTCCTGACCCTGCCTGCCGTTCTGTCCCTGATTGACACTGCCTTGGATTACTGATCTCTGCCTACCTTTGACCTGCCATTTGCCTGCCCCCTGTTTTGTAATAAACAACTGAGATTCGAACTGTCTGCATCTGTGTCTTATCCTGAGTCGTGTTACTAGCTGCGAGACAGTTTTTTGTATAGATCTCAGAAATGCAGTGTAACTACGTAACATTTTGTATCTCCTTATGTGGAGTGAAAACTGTTTTCATGGGCACACAAATCCCAAAATAATCTAAGTAATTTCGAAATCAAATGCACTAACTGAAAGAGTCACCTTACCTTGACAATTAAAACCTAAGTTGATACTGTCATTAAAGTGGTTCTAAAATAATTATGCATAATACTGGATGCGCATTTGGTGTCGAACTGTTTAATTGCACCATGATATTTTCATAATTTGATCCAGGAAGGAATTTTCCTTGCTGGAAAAAGGTTGTTCACGAGGAATGTCCAGAATGTTTTGGTGTCTCATTTATTATGCCGGTGTGACAGTTGGGCCTGGATCCCAACTGGATCCCAATTATGACAGTTGGGCCTGGATCCACGTTAGATCTAATATCCCTAGCGAATATTGATGTTGATCATCTGTTGTTGTCTGCTTGATTTACAGCCGGGTCTTGTTAGATTAACAGAGAAAACATCATGATAATGAGTTCATGTTTTCATTTGTTTTTGTGCCTCGGGTTATACACTGAGTCTACACCCACCGCTATTCCTATTCATTATTCTGGATATAATGACAACACATTAAACTGAAAACTAGCTGTTACTGGCAGAGAGGTTTGGAACTCGCTTTCTTATTGGTCTATCAACTAATTTACCACCTGGCTGTAACGCTTGTCTGATGAAGAAGGAGTGGACCAAAGCGCAGCGTGGTACACGTTCATGATATTTATTTAAATCTGAACACTAGAACAAAAATAACAAAGCGAGAAACGAACAGTTCTGTAAGGTAACTAAAACTATACAGAAAACAACTACCCACAATCACAGGTTGGGAAAAAAAGGCTACCTAAGTATGATTCTCAATCAGAGACAACGATAGACAGCTGCCTCTGATTGAGAACCACACCCGGCCAAACACAAAGAAATAGAAAACATAGAAATAAAGAAACTAGAATGCCCACCCTAGTCACACCCTGGCCTAACCAAAATAGAGAATAAAAGCCTCTCTATGGCCAGGGCGTGACACATTACGTAGCCTAGTGGGCTTATTGATGACATGATCTGATAATGAAATAACATGACAAATACATTTTGGTTTCCATGTTACACCTGCAATTCTAAACAATATAAGGGGCTTGAAGTAGTCTACTTGAACTTGAATTTGGAGCTCAGAAATTCAAGTACTGGAATAGGCCTGCCTTTCTTCAATTAGGTGCTTGGAAATTCCTTGTAATTATTGTAGCTGATTTCTAAGGTCTCATGCTCCTTATAATTATCAGTGATTTCTTTCTGATCATATTTTGTGAGAGATGTGGCCACTTTCGTTTCTTGCTGCTTCAATTGAAGGGTGTTGCTCTACTCTCTTCAATTGAAGGGTGTTGCTCTACTCTCTTCAATTGAAGGGTGTTGCTCTACTCTCTTCAATTGAAGGGTGTTGCTCTACTCTGTTAAAACCACATGCGGTTATTATGAGTACAACAACATCTAATGTTGGCTTCAACTTTGCTTTCCATACAAATCATTCAATTACAAAAATAACCAGGTTTTTGGTCGCTGTTTTTGGTGAGATTCAAATGGCGATGGTGAGATTAACGCTACAGCAGTTCATGGTCATAGGCTTTATTATTGTTTGTGCCTGTGTCGGCCATATAGGCTACAGAAAAATCGGCATGCATGCACCCAATATATTTAGTCAGGCAATGTCCACATTACTCTCACATATTTTAGAATTTAAAAATAATGTGAATATCGATGCATTCTCAAGGCCAAATATTAGGCCCTATATGTACAATTATATAAATTATACAATTGTATGACATTGAGGTCCTTGAAAATTACAATGAAGTGCTTGAAAAAGTCCCTGAAAGTTCTGGAATTTGACTTGCCAATGTCTGTATGAATCCTGCTTAAAAGATGTATAGTCCTAGTCCTATGTTGTTGTATAGCTGGAGTTATGGGCCTATTTGCATATTTTCACTTTTATTCCTTTAAGTACACATGTGGAACTACATTTTTGTTTCAAAACATTTTGAAATGTTGATCCCAATGTCACACATTGGGTCCATTATTTATAGAAAAACCCATAAGATATTTCAGAGGTGTGATATCATATGCCAATCTACCCCCCCATTAAACTTTCAGCCAGACCATTAGTGTCAGGGCCCACCCCTTCTACTCTCCCTTTTTCTTTCATACTGAGCCAGAGTAGTGTATGTCTGTCTGTCACATCCACCTCCAGAGTAGTGTCTGTCTGTCTGTCACATTCACCTCCAGAGTAGTGTCTGTCTGTCTGTCACATTCACCTCCAGAGTAGTGTCTGTCTGTCCGTCACATCCATTAAACTTTCAGCCAGACCATTAGTGTCAGGGCCCACCCCTGCTACTCTCCCTTTTTCTTTCATACTGAGCCAGAGTAGTGTATGTCTGTCTGTCTGTCTGTCTGTCTGTCTGTCTGTCTGTCTGTCTGTCTGTCTGTCTGTCTGTCTGTCACATCCACCTCCAGAGTAGTGTCTGTCTGTCTAGTAATATTTTACATCAATAGCAGTCAATATTAATCGTCACCTTATTTCAGTCTCATCTGAAAGTTGTAAATTCTTGGTTATCTTCACGAACCCTGGCTAACAAGTTGAATCAGCAATACAAAATTGGGTTGAATTATTTATTTACTAACTAATCACACAAAATTACATATACACAGAATGAACCATACATTGATTACAAATTACGTCATAAAGGAAAACGTCCCTAGCGGACGGAGCAGATATGACAGCTGGTTACACAAAGAACGGGGGTTGGGTTTGAGTGAAAGAGCGGGAAGACTGAAGAACAAAGGGAGAAGCGATGTCTCTATCGGGCCGTAGGCAGCTACTCTATCGTAAATATAGAATCTTATGCATTCTAAATTACTGCCCATTTGGAAAAGGAAAATGCAATAAATATTTACTCTGAGCTGCGCTTCAATAGGTTGGTGGTAGATGGAAGGCCGTGTTGCCCAACAGAGTCCTTTGTCCTTTGAAGAGTGTCTCTGGTGGTGAACGGGAAACGTTGTAGTGTCTTCGTTGTGTGGTAGACGGAATACTCTGTCTGTCCTCTCCTAGCCCACGTTTACAGCGGCCGCTGCTAACTCAACGGCTAGGAGGTATCACTTCTGTAGCGAATAAGAGTTCAAAGTTCATACCATTCGCAACCAAAGCTCTCGCTGAGGTTGGCTTCGTTCTGTAGTTATTATCTGAATCCTTCTGACATCGGACCGTCATCCTAATGTACCCGGAACAGAAGGTTACATTTTCGTCAAGGGCTTATATAGTGGAGGGAGAGAAGGGTGTGTTTCATAGTTTATAACCCATGTCTCTTCACAGGGGCAGGCCATTGATTGAGCAGAGCCCTAACCTTATGAAAACCCAAATCTCTCATTTGGAAGCTAAAATTACATTTAATCTTTTCACAAATAATTGTATACTTAAACATTTGAATTGTACAACAATTCCATGTGAATCTGATAACTACAATGTGTAGACTTTCCCAGATACAGTTTAGGTCGTCCTGTCATCAGTCATAATGTCTCAGATGACAACCGAACTGACATCATATTCATTAAGTACCAACGCATATTTTCAACTGGTTCTATTACCGAAATATGGTTCCTTTCCCTCCACTTGTTTGATGTTCCCAGACTCTCTATGTTTAACAAAGGCTATTCAAGAGTCCCTCTGTAGAGTCAAGAGAGAGGGAAGGGAGAAAGGTATTTATGTGGAGGGTCATAAACCTTACCCACAGGCCAACGTCATGACACTGTGCATCACATCCACCTCCAGAATAGTGTTTGTCTGTCCATCACATCCACCTCCAGAGTAGTGTCTGTCTGTCTGTCTGTCTGTCACATCCACCTCCAGTGTAGTGTCTCTGTCTGTCTGTCTGTCTGTCTGTCTGTCTGTCTGTCTGTCTGTCTGTCTGTCTGTCTGTCTGTCTGTCTGTCTGTCTGTCTGTCTGTCTGTCACATCCACCTCCAGAGTAGTGTCTGTCTGTCCATCACATCCACCTCCAGAGTAGTGTCTGTCTGTCTATCACATCCACCTCCAGATTTCCCCCTCTCTTGCCCTCCCCATCCCCCCTCTCTTTCTAATGCTGAGAGATTGCAATAACAATCCCTCTCACTAATTCTCTCTCTTCCTCTGATAGGAAGAGCCATTATCTCCCAGAAGGTGGTGGGTCACTGACCTGAGTGACTGACTGTGTCCTTCAACGTGTCCCTGAATTGGCCTGGACGATACAGGGCACAGGGCAGGGAGACCTGGTCCAGGGCACTGAGCTACTTCACATGAAGCACCGCCACCACCCGCCGAACCACTTAAAAGTACTAGGGCCAGCTGAGCAGCTAGCTAGTACTCAGTGTGTCATGGACATTTTGTTAGAAACGTCACAACGCTGTGTGCCTTCTGCAGGCTAAACTGGGCCACATGATCAAGGGTCCACACAGGCCCTTAGAACAGCCCTCAGTAAATGTTTATAAGCCTATAAATACCCCAGGAGAGAAGGAGAGCAGACTCCCTCAGGTCCTGCTTAGGGCCCATCAAGGACACCTCTCAGACAGTCGGCCTCTCAGCTGGACAGGCCATCTGAGATTTGGGACCAAGACTGACCGCCTTGCTGCCTTGTAAAGACTTCAGACAGTTCATAGCATCTAAGTAAAGATAGTCTATATCTAGTGCACATTAAAAAAGAGTCCAAAAACGATGTCATTCTGAAAAGGAAGAAGCATGACTTACGGTGTGTACTTGTAGTGTAGAGATGCACTACAGTAGAGGTCTTCACAGATCCACCTGTACACGAAAACTCGAGAACCGATTGTTGTTGGCCAATCATAAGTCATCAAAGGGGCAATAGGCTACAGTCATAGAGCCTCCGTGTGAGGCAAAAGTTAGGAGATATCTAATCAATGGAAGATGAACTTAAAATGATGGAATTACAAGTTAAAGGAGAAGGACAGGCTACAACGACCAAGAGCCAACAGGTAGACTGCTACTTAATATTCTGAATGGAGTTGCTGTTGTTAGTAACTGTGTAGGTCGAGAAAGCACATGCTGCCTCAATTAGCCTATCGAGCTAGCTAGCTTAACTAGCTTCTCTTGACTTGATGCCGTCAAGACGGGTACTACGTAATCATATTGGATGATAAATAACCTAGCTATAGCAGCTATTAGTCTACTATAGTGCAAGTCGGCTTGGTTGGTTGCTATCTCTCGTCTCTCCCTCCCTCCTCCCTTTTCCCGTGTCACTCGCTCACACTCACAGAAGCCGTCTCTCCCTCCTCTGGGTACTTCAATACAAAACCTAGGAGGCTCACGGTTCGCACCCCTTTCCAAACACTTACAGAGTAATTATGACAACTTCCAGAGGACGTCCTCCAACCTCATTAAGACCCTGGGTCTGAACCCCGCCCTGTGCAACTGGGTCCTGGACTTCCTGATGGGCTGCCCCCAGGTGGTGAAGGTAGGAAACAACATCTCCACTTCGCTGATCCTCAACACAGGGGCCCCACAAGGGTGTATGCTCAGCACCCTCCTGTACTCCCTGTTCACACATGACTGCGTGGCCACACACGCCTCCAACTCAATCATCAAGTTTGCAGATGACACAAACATAGTAAGCCTTATTACCAACAATGACGAGACAGCCTACAGGCAGGAGGCGAGGGCCCTGGCGGAGTGATGCCAGGAAAATAACCTCTCCCTCAACGTCAACTTAACAAAGGAGCTGATCGTGGACTTCAGGAAACAGCATAGGGAGCACGCCCCTATCCACATCGACGGGACGTATTCCACAATAACGTCTGCTAAATATGTGTATGTGACCAATACAATTTGATTTGATTTGAACCTATCCGAGGGCTAGGCGTCCCGTCAGCGGGACACCTGTCGCCAATTTCCGGTGAAATTGGAGGGTGCGCAATTCAAATAAATAATCGTAAGAATGATGGATATTAAACATCAAGGTACATACAAGTGTCTTATTGGTTAAAAGCTTAAATTCTTGTTAATCTAACTGTATTGTCAGATTTACAATAGGCTTTACAGTGACAGCATGCCATGCGATTGTTTGAGGACGGCGCCCCACATCAAAATATTTTTCAATCAGCACAGGCTTCATAAAATCACAAATAGCGATTAAATAATCACTTACTTTTTGAAAATATTCCTCTGATTTGCAATCCACCGTGAAGGCCTCTACATTACAGTACAAATGCTTTGCATGTGTTTCTGTATCATTGTGTGTGTGGGTTGGGGCAGAGGCAGGGCAGGGTTATGTTGTTGAGTACGCCCTGGGTGGGTATAGAGTCATGTTTTCCCTCCCTGTCCCCATGTTATCTCTTGACATGTGCCGTGGGCATATGGAGAGATCAGAACCGTACAGACTGTTTCCACTGGGCCTATTGAAGCTGACTCCCTTAAAAGGACCCCAGCCAGCTGAACACAGCTACAGGGCGAGTGGCTGTGGATGTGTGTTCATGTGGTTAGAACATGGGTGAAAACAAAGCCTTTTACAGACACAGAGTGATACTGTGGGTATCTCTGGCTGGGCGGCCAGGCCACCACCACCACCCAGTGATTATAGTCTATTTAATTCTCTACAATGGCTCTGTTTATCCCCACTGCATGTATTCCATGCGCAAAACTTCCTCCAGATGTGAACATCCTGAGTGAGCTCCCGAGTGGCGCAGTGGTCTAAGGCACTACATCTCAGTGCTAGAGGTGCCACTACAGACCCTGGTTCGATCCTGGGCTGTATCACAACCGGCTGTGATCGGGAGTCCAATAGGGTGGCGCACAATTGGCCCAGCGTCGTCCAAGTTAGGGTAGGCCTTTATTGTAAAATAAGAATATGTTCTTAAACTGACTTGCCTAGTTAAATAAAGGTAAAATAAAACATTCCGTAGAGTACTGTATTTCTCTCAAAACAAATGCTTCACAATGTGCTTCTCAGAGGGAGGAAATCATATGTACTGTATTTCAAAGCCTTTATGGACTTGGCATACCCTTTAAGAAGTCTAGAGCAGTATCAAAATTGAGAAATGAATGCCCATTAGACCCAGCCAGACATTCACTACGGGCATATAACTTCCTTTTATGTACATTTATGGAATTGTCTGTGAAGTGGATGATCATATTGCTCAGTTCATACTTAGGCAGACTTTGGTTTTGACAAAGCAGCATTCTGAGAGAGTTGGACAATGCCCAAAGTTAGACAAACCCAATGCTGCCAAACCACTAAACTCAAAGCTGACATTTTGGATTTGCAGACACATTCTCAGAGGATTTCTTCCCACCTGATTTATTCCAATGTCTGCTGAAGTAGATATTTAAAGCTCTCAAGCACTGAAAATTCCATAAACAATGTATTTTGTGGCTCAGATATAATCCCTTTACTAATCTGTGTGTCTTACTGTAATTACAGGGATATTGTGGGGGTTTGTTATTTATCCTTATAGACCTAATTCAACTGTCTGAAAACAGAATATTGCATTTCAAAAGTTATGTTCATATTTAGTTCTGGCAGTTGCATGTCCAGATATGTCAGTAACATTAAACTTAATGAACCGATACAAGCATGGTTACGACCATATTTATCTTCATAGTTCATATCTTTTGTTTTAGGATTCCTTCCAAGGAAACTCTCCTGAGCAATCTCCAAAACCAACATGGAGCTCCAGTCAAAGCAAACTGTCTCAATCATCAACATCGGTAACACATCTGAGGGGCAGAGTACTGAGCAAATACTAGCTAAAATACTGTACAAGACATCGTAATACTGCTGTGCTATTGACAGAGGCACTTCAACAGAAATGATAAATGGATAATTGTGGGTCATACACTGCAGAGCTGTGCTTGTCTATTAGAGAAGCATAGTCACTATCAATTCACAATCAGTGTTGGAGAGAATCTCCTCTTTCTCACAGCAGCAACACAAACAGCGTTATGGAGAGAATCTCCTCTTTCTCACAGCAGCAACACAAACAGCGTTATGGAGAGAATCCAAAACAGTGTATAACTACGGTGATGAAGCAGAGCAGCAGTTCACAACCATTCATCACTAGCAGTAGCAGAGTCCTTCTTCACACAGCAGGCCTGGCACCACTACTGCTTCTCAGACCCAGACCCAGCCCAGACCCAGACAAGACCCAGGCCAGAGACCCATGACCCAGACAGATATTAAAGAACCGCAGGAGTTCCAGCCCTGGCCTTCGTAGACAGACAGGTTAATCTAGTGCTCTGGGACTGGGAGGAACACCCAACTGAGTACGAACCCAGAGCCAGAGACATGTGGAGACCCAGTGTAAAGAGTCATCAGACTGAAGAGCAAAGCCTACACCTTTGTAGTCTCTGTAGTCTTCACATAGATTCTGGAAATGTCTGGGGATAGTTAATACTGTGATTGTTATTTAGATATGTCAGATAAAAATGGCATGAGAAGCACAAAGATAGAGACAGAGGGAGATTGGCAGAGGCCATGAGCAGTCAAAGGGGACTTTGTGGTAAAAGCTGCCAAAGGAAAGGTTGTGTGGTTGAAAGCAGCAGTAAGTGTCATAATGAATCTATAGCACAGGCCCTTTAATCACCATGGAGCCAGATGGCATAGTGAGCATGGCCCTTTAATCACCATGGAGCCAGATGGCATAGTGAGCATGGCCCTTTAATCACCATGGAGCTAGAAGGCATAGTGAGCATGGCCCTTTAATCACCATGGAGCCAGATGGCATAGTGAGCATGGCCCTTTAATCACCATGGAGCCAGATGGCATAGTGATCATGGCCCTTTAATCACCATGGAGCTAGAAGGCATAGTGAGCATGGCTTTTTAATCACCATGGAGCCAGATGGCATAGTGAGCATGGCCCTTTAATCACCGTGGAGCCAGATGGCATAGTGAGCATGGCCCTTTAATCACCATGGAGCTAGAAGGCATAGTGAGCATGGCCCTTTAATCACCATGGAGCCAGATGGCATAGTGAGCATAGCCCTTTAATCACCATGGAGCCAGAAGGCATAGTGAGTATGGCCCTTTAATCACCATGGAGCCAGATGGCATAGTGAGCATGGCCCTTTAATCACCATGGAGTCAGATGGCATAGTTAGCATGGCCCTTTAATCACCATGGAGCCAGATGGCATAGTGAGCATGGCCCTTTAATCACCATGGAGTCAGATGGCATAGTGAGCATGGCCCTTTAATCACCATGGAGCCAGATGGCATAGTGAGCATGGCCCTTTAATCACCATGGAGCCAGAAGGCATAGTGAGCATGGCCCTTTAATCACCATGGAGCCAGATGGCATAGTGAGCATGGCCCTTTAATCACCATGGAGCCAGATGACATAGTGAGCATGGCCCTTTAATCACCATGGAGCTAGAAGGCATAGTGAGCATGACCCTTTAATCACCATGGAGCCAGATGGCATAGTGAGCATGGCCCTTTAATCACCATGGAGCCAGAAGGCATAGTGAGTATGGCCCTTTAATCACCATGGAGCCAGAAGGCATAGTGAGTATGGCCCTTTAATCACCATGGAGTCAGATGGCATAGTTAGCATGGCCCTTTAATCACCATGGAGCCAGATGGCATAGTGAGCATGGCCCTTTAATCACCATGGAGCCAGAAGGCATAGTGAGCATGGCCCTTTAATCACCATGGAGCCAGATGGCATAGTTAGCATGGCCCTTTCATCACCATGGAGCCAGATGGCATAGTGAGCATGGCCCTTTAATCACCATGGAGCCAGATGGCATAGTGAGCATGGCCCTTTCATCACCATAGAGCCAGATGGCATAGTGAGCATGGCCTTTTCATCACCATAGAGCCAGATGGCATAGTGAGCATGGCCCTTTAATCACCATGGAGCCAGGTGGCATAGTGAGCATGGCCCTTTAATCACCATGGAGCCAGAAGGCATAGTGAGCATGGCCCTTTCATCACCATAGAGCCAGATGGCATAGTGAGCATGGCCCTTTAATCACCATGGAGCCAGATGGCATAGTGAGCATGAGCATGCCATTACTGTTTGGTGAGTGTCATGGCTGAGAGGATGCGTGTCTGTGAGTGTGAGCGTGCGTGATATGTTATTTGGGGGGGGGGGGGGGGGGCAGAACATGTGTGTGTGTGTGTGTGTGTGTGAGAGAGAGAGAAACAGAGAGAGGAACATAAAGAGTGAGAGACAAAAAGGGTGAGACAGAAAGAGAGAGCGAGAAAGAAAGAGAGAGACTCACCCGTGAGATAGTGAGGGGAAGACAGAAGTCCTTTCCTCCCTGCAGTCTGAAGCCCCAGGGGGCGGGGCCACCCAGGGAGACGCTGTAGTTGCTGTTCATGATTCTCCTGCAGAAACAAAAACATATTGAGGCAAAACATTAATAAGCTGGTCCTTTATAGCTTATACAGAAGAAGACAAGGCACTCCTACACTCCCATCTACAATATTCTAATATTGAATAAGAAACATAAAACATCAGCAAAAACAAACTAGTACCAGCTGTTCTCAGTTGGTCACTGAAGAGTAGGGCTGTGACAATACCTGCAACAATACCAGTGTTTCCATTGAAACATTTAAAACACGAAGCAGACCAAACTCTTTGGTCCTTTACAAACCTGCTGTATGTAAATTATTGTGTGCTATAGTTTTGGAAAATAAATAAATGTGACGTTTGTTTCCAACATTAGGGTTGTTTTCCTAAAGATGTTAAATCCGCTTTGTGTTTTGTTTCCTTTCTAACGAGTATAGTGATACTGGTATCATCCCGGCCCCACTGAAAAGGAGAACTACAAAGCCTAAACCATAGTCCACAGCCGCTGAGGCGTGATAGTCCAGCGTCCTATTGTGACATAGCTACATATCTCTGAGACCACCATCCGCGGGGGAAGCACACCTGCCGACAATTCAAAAACCAGCGCGGCTCCGGTACGTGTTCTCTATTCATTTGAATGAGTTGATAGTTTGAGACATTTCTTGAACTGCGCTGAGAATTTGTAAAGTATGGAAGCCAATGGTCCAATATTCTAGAACATTGCTGTGCGTAAGCTTGAGACCAAAGTCTGCCAAGCTCCAAATATCTGCAGTGTCACAAAATCCTTCACTTAGCTGATTCCATGGAGCCGGATGGGCTAAAAGTTAGGGCTTCTTTTATAACAGTATTGTTATTAGTCTGTTAAATTATTTTTGAAAGATAACACATGGTTACAGTGCCTTCAGAAAGTATTCATACCACTTGACTTATTCTACATTTTGTTGTGTTACAGCCTGAATTCAAAATGGATTAAATTGCCTGTAATTAGCGCCATTCATTTTTTCCTCTATCCTTAGCAGTCTCCCAGTCCCTGGCGTGAAAAGTGTCCCCACAGCATGCTGCCATCAACATGCTTCACGGTAGGGATGGTGTTAGACAGGTGATGAGCTGTGCCTGGTTTACTCCAGACATAGCGCTTTGCATTCAGGCCAAAGAGTTACATTTGATGTCTCATCAGACCACAGACTTTTGCCTTATGCTCTCAGTCTTTCACGTGCCATTTTGCAAACTCCAGGCATACTGTCATGTCTGGCCACTCTCCCATGAAACCAAGATATGTGAAGTGCTGTAGATACTGTTGTCCTTCTTGCAGGTTCTCCCAACTCAGCCAAGGAACTCTGCAGTTCTGTCAGAGTGGCCATTGGGCTCATGGGCACCCCCCTGACCATAAATTGGCCACAGATGGACTCCAATCAAGTTGTAGTGACAAGGATGATCAAAGGAAAGTGGATGCACCTGAGCTCAATTTGGAGTGTCATATCTAAGGGGTGTGAATACTTACAGTACCAGTCAAAAGTTTGGACATACCTACTCATTCCAGGGTTTTTCTTTATTTTTCCTATTGTCTATATTGTAGAATAATAGTGAATACATCAAAACTATGAAATTACACATATGAATCATGTAGTACCCAAAAAAGTGTTAAACAAATTCTTCAAAGTAGCCACCCTTTGCCTTGACAGCTTCATGATGTAGTCACCTGGAATGCATTTCAATTAACAGGTGTGCATTGTTCAAGTCCATATTACGGCAAGAACAGCTCAAATAAGCAAAGAGAAACAACAGTCCATCATTACTTCAAGGCATGAAGGTCAGTCAATCCGGACAATTTCAAGAACTTTGAAAGTTTCTTCAAGTGCAGTCACGAAAACCATAATGCGCTATGATGAAACTGTCTCTCATGAGGACCGCCACAAGAAAGGAAGACCCAGTGTTACCTCTGCTGCAGAGGATAAGTTCATTAGCGTCACCAGCCTCAGAAATTGCAGCCCAAATAAATGCTTCACCGAGTTCAAGTAACAGACACATCTCAACATCAACTGTTCAAAGGTGACTGCGTGAATCAGGCCTTCATGGTCGAATGGCTGCTAAGAAACCACTACTAAAGGACACCAATAATAAGAAGAGACTTGAAAAAAGCAATAGGCATTAGACCGGTGGAAATCCAAATTTGGGATTTTTGGTTCCAACCTCCGTGTCTTTGTGGTGAACGGATGATCTCTGCATGTGTGGTTCCTACCGTGAAGCATGGAGGAGGTGGTGTGATGGTGTGGGGGTGCTTTGCTTTGCTGGTGAGACTGTTTGTGATTTATTTAGAATTCAATGTACACTTAACCAGCATGGCTACCACAGCATTCTGCAGCGATACGCCATCCCATCTGGTTTGAGCTTAGTTGGACTATCATTTGTTTTTCAACAGGACAATGACACCAACACATCTCCAGGTTGTGTAAGGACTATTTGACCAAGAAGGAGAGTGATGGAGTGCTGCATCAGATGACCTGGCCTCCACAATCACCCGACATCAACCCAATTGAGATGGTTTGGGATGAGTTGGACCACAGAGTGAAGGAAAAGCAGCCAACAAGTGCTCAGCATATGTGAGAACTCTTTCTAGACTGTTGGAAAAGCATTCCAGGTTAAGCTGGTTGAGAGAATGCCAAGAGTGTGCAAAGCTGTCATCAAGGCAAAGGGTCGCTACCCTGAAGAATCTAAAAGATAAAATATATTTTGATTTGTTTAACACTTTGTTTGGTTACTACATGATTCCATGTTTTATTTCATAGTTTTTATGTCTTCACTATTATTGCACAATGTATAAAATAGTAAAAATAAAGAAAAACCCTTTTGACTGGTACTGTATAAATTTACAAAACATTATATGTGGGATTGGAAATTATGCAGACAATTACATTGATGGAAGCTACAATCTATCTGTGATATTAAAGCTGATCTACCCCCTAAATAAAGTAAACAATGAAATGAAAAGAAGAATATGAGCAAAGTAACCATTCTATGCAGCATTCTATCAAACAGTGAACAGTGTGAAGTCAATATGTGTTGTATTGAGTAGAAGTGTGAATATCAGTGATAGGTTTTTGGTGTAGCACATGCACATAACATTTCGAAAAGGGGAACAAGCATTGCTGGGACGGGGCGAACAGGACACTATGCCACTCTGAATTTGTCCCCCATACTACTGGTATTGTGACAACACTAACCAAAACTGTTCTTGTATAAAGTGTTTCAGCACAGAGATATGGAGTCATGCCAGCATTACACCTCACTGACACAACAGGCTACCACACACTTAGGAAGTGACATTGATACTATACACCCAGGAAGTGGCACAGCTACTACACACCCAGGAAGTGGCATAGCTACTACACATCCAGGAAGTGGCATAGCTACTACACACCCAGGAAGTGACCTAGCTACTACACATCCAGGAAGTGACAAAGTGATAAGAGGGCCAAACATAGAGAGTGAGGCCAGACTTAAGATGGTGGACAAATGAAGATGTCTTACTCAGGCTGTTTACCATTGAAAAAAAGTGTCCCAGTTCCGGTGTGCTTATTAAGGGGTGGCTCCCTCATAGACACCAATGCGATAGCAGCTTGGTCTGGTCTGCTTAGATCTTTGACTGTATATGATCCAGAAAAAATTAGGTAGTGGGATGTCCCGCTTCCTCTTCCGTCTCTGTCTAGACCACACATAAACATACGCAAACAGTAAATAAGAGATATGAAAGAAAACAAAAACAATCTAGCGGAAGATATTGCTTAATTCATGCCTGTCATCATAATCGACAGCACCAGGCCTCTTTAACATCTTTCAACTGATAGGCCTCTGTATGGCCTATTAGGTGTTTTTGTATTAAAAAGTGTTTCATAACCGCCAGCTCATCTCTGGGTTTAAGGCTAAGCTGAGGTGATTAATGTATTGTACAGTCGTGGCCAAAAGTTTTGAGAATGACACAAATATTAATTTTCACAAAGTCTGCTACCTCAGATTGTATGATGGCAATTTGCATATACTCCAGAATGTTATGAAGAGTGATCAGATGAATTGCAATTAATTGCAAAGTCCCTCTTTGCCATGCAAATGAACTGAATCCCCCAAAAAACATTTCCACTGCATTTCAGCCCTGCCACAAAAGGACCAGCTGACATCATGTCAGTGATTCTCTCGTTAACACAGGTGTGAGTGTTGACGAGGACAAGGTTGGAGATCACTCTGCCATGCTGATTGAGTTCGAATAACATACTGGAAGCTTCAAAAGGAGGGTGGTGCTTGGAATCATTGTTCTTCCTCTGCCAACCATGGTTACCTGCAAGGAAACACGTGCCGTCATCATTGCTTTGCACAAAAAGGGCTTCACAGGCAAGGATATTGCTGCCAGTAAGATTGCACCTAAATCAACCATTTATCAGATCATCAAGAACTTCAAGGACAGCGGTTCAAATGTTGTGAAGAAGGCTTCAGGGGGCCAAAGAAATTCCAGCAAGCGCCAGGACCGTCTCCTAGTTGATTCAGCTGTGGGATCGGGGCACTACCAGTACAGAGCTTGCTCAGGAATGGCAGCAGGCAGGTGTGAGTGCATCTGCACACACAGTGAGGCAAAGACATTTGGAGGATGGCCTGGTGTCAAGAAGGGCAGCAAAGAAGCCACTTCTCTCCAGGAAAAACATCAGGGACAGACTGATATTCTGCAAAAGGTACAGGGATTGGACTGCTGAGGACTGGGGTAAAGTCATTTTCTCTGATGAATCCCCTTTCCGATTGTTTGGGGCATCCAGAAAAAAGCTTGTCCGGAGAAGACAAGGTGAGCACTACCATCAGTCCTGTGTCATGCCAACAGTAAAGCATCCTGAGATCATTCATGAGTGGGGTTGCTTCTCAGCCAAGGGAGTGGGCTCACTCACATTTTTGCCTAAGAACACAGCCATGAATAAAGAATGGTACCAACACATCCTCCGAGAGCAACTTCTCCCAACCATCCAAGAACAGTTTGGGGACGAACAATGCCTTTTCCAGCATGATGGAGCACCTTGCCATAAGGCAAAAGTGATAACTAAGTGGCTCGGGGAACAAAACATCGATATTTTGGGTCCATGGCCAGGAAACTCCCCAGACCTTAATCCCATTGAGAACTTGTGGTCAATCCTCAAGAAGCGGGTGGAAAAAAATAAATAAAAAATCTGACAAACTCCAAGCATTGATTATGCAAGAATGGGCTGCCATCAGTCAGGATGTGGCCTAGAAGTTAATTGACAGCATGCCAGGGCGGATTGCAGAGGTCTTGAAAAAGAAGGTTCAACACTGCAAATATTGACTCTTTGCATCAACGTCATGTAATTGTCAATAAAAGCCTTTCAGTTATGAAATTCTTGTAATTATACTTCAGTATTCCATAGTAACATTTGACAAAAGTATCTATAAAGACACTGAAGCAGCAAACTTGGTGGAAATTAATATTTGTGTCATTCTCAAAACTTTTGGTCACGACTGTACAGTGATTACCAACTATTTCCATCAACTAGTGAATCCCCAGTGTGAATGCTGGCATGTCTTCAGACGTATCTGTCTATAGGGTTTAGAACTGTAGGCTGGTAATGGGGCTGATGCCACCGTGCTTGGTGAGGACAGAGCCAGAGACACACCCTAGAAGACCAGGGACGCGCTGGAACCTTGTGAGGAGAGAGTAGCAGAGCCAGGCAGAGCGAGAGACACACCCTAGAAGACCAGGGACGCGCTGGAACCTTGTGAGGAGAGAGTAGCAGAGCCAGGCAGAGCCAGAGACACACCCTGGAATACCAGGGACGCGCTGGAACCTTGTGAGGAGAGAGTAGCAGAGCCAGGCAGAGCGAGAGACACACCCTAGAAGACCAGGGACGCGCTGGAACCTTGTGAGGAGAGAGTAGCAGAGCCAGGCAGAGCGAGAGACACACCCTGGAATACCAGGGACGCGCTGGAACCTTGTGAGGAGAGAGTAGCAGAGCCAGGCAGAGCGAGAGACACACCCTAGAAGACCAGGGACGCGCTGGAACCTTGTGAGGAGAGAGTAGCAGAGCCAGGCAGAGCGAGAGACACACCCTAGAAGACCAGGGACGCGCTGGAACCGTGTGAGGAGAGAGTAGCAGAGCCAGGCAGAGCGAGAGACACACCCTAGAAGACCAGGGACGTGCTGGAACCGTGTGAGGAGAGAGTAGCAGAGCCAGGCAGAGCCAGAGACACACCCTGGAATACCAGGGACGCGCTGGAACCTTGTGAGGAGAGAGTAGCAGAGCCAGGCAGAGCGAGAGACACACCCTGGAATACCAGGGACGCGCTGGAACCTTGTGAGGAGAGAGTAGCAGAGCCAGGCAGAGCCAGAGACACACCCTGGAATACCAGGGACGCGCTGGAACCTTGTGAGGAGAGAGTAGCAGAGCCAGGCAGAGCGAGAGACACACCCTGGAATACCAGGGACGCGCTGGAACCTTGTGAGGAGAGAGTAGCAGAGCGAGAGACACACCCTAGAAGACCAGGGACGCGCTGGAACCTTGTGAGGAGAGAGTAGCAGAGCCAGGCAGAGCGAGAGACACACCCTAGAAGACCAGGGACGCGCTGGAACCGTGTGAGGAGAGAGTAGCAGAGCCAGGCAGAGCGAGAGACACACCCTAGAAGACCAGGGACGCGCTGGAACCGTGTGAGGAGAGAGTAGCAGAGCCAGGCAGAGCGAGAGACACACCGTGGAATACCAGGGACGCGCTGGAACCTTATGAGGAGAGAGTAGCAGAGCCAGGCAGAGCGAGAGACACACCCTGGAATACCAGGGACGCACTGGAACCTTGTGAGGAGAGAGTAGCAGAGCCAGGCAGAGCGAGAGACACACCCTGGAATACCAGGGACGCGCTGGAACCTTGTGAGGAGAGAGTAGCAGAGCCAGGCAGAGCGAGAGACACACCGTGGAATACCAGGGACGCGCTGGAACCTTGTGAGGAGAGAGTAGCAGAGCCAGGCAGAGCGAGAGACACACCCTAGAAGACCAGGGACGCGCTGGAACCGTGTGAGGAGAGAGTAGCAGAGCCAGGCAGAGCGAGAGACACACCGTGGAATACCAGGGACGCGCTGGAACCTTATGAGGAGAGAGTAGCAGAGCCAGGCAGAGCGAGAGACACACCCTGGAATACCAGGGACGCACTGGAACCTTGTGAGGAGAGAGTAGCAGAGCCAGGCAGAGCGAGAGACACACCGTGGAATACCAGGGACGCGCTGGAACCTTGTGAGGAGAGAGTAGCAGAGCCAGGCAGAGCGAGAGACACACCCTGGAATACCAGGGACGCGCTGGAACCTTGTGAGGAGAGAGTAGCAGAGCCAGGCAGAGCGAGAGACACACCCTGGAATACCAGGGACGCACTGGAACCTTGTGAGGAGAGAGTAGCAGAGCCAGGCAGAGCCAGAGACACACCCTAGAAGACCAGGGACGCGCTGGAACCTTGTGAGGAGAGAGTAGCAGAGCCAGGCAGAGCCAGAGACACACCCTGGAATACCAGGGACGCACTGGAACCTTGTGAGGAGAGAGTAGCAGAGCCAGGCAGAGCCAGAGACACACCCTGGAATACCAGGGACGCGCTGGAACCTTGTGAGGAGAGAGTAGCAGAGCCAGGCAGAGCGAGAGACACACCCTGGAATACCAGGGACGCACTGGAACCTTGTGAGGAGAGAGTAGCAGAGCCAGGCAGAGCGAGAGACACACCCTAGAATACCAGGGACGCACTGGAACCTTGTGAGGAGAGAGTAGCAGAGCCAGGCAGAGCGAGAGACACACCGTGGAATACCACGGACGCGCTGGAACCTTGTGAGGAGAGAGTAGCAGAGCCAGGCAGAGCGAGAGACACACCCTGGAATACCAGGGACGCGCTGGAACCTTGTGAGGAGAGAGTAGCAGAGCCAGGCAGAGCGAGAGACACACCCTAGAATACCAGGGACGCACTGGAACCTTGTGAGGAGAGAGTAGCAGAGCCAGGCAGAGCGAGAGACACACCCTGGAATACCAGGGACGCGCTGGAACCTTGTGAGGAGAGAGTAGCAGAGCCAGGCAGAGCGAGAGACACACCCTAGAATACCAGGGACGCGCTGGAACCTTGTGAGGAGAGAGTAGCAGAGCCAGGCAGAGCCAGAGACACACCCTGGAATACCAGGGACGCGCTGGAACCTTGTGAGGAGAGAGTAGCAGAGCCAGGCAGAGCGAGATACACACCCTAGAAGACCAGGGACGCGCTGGAACCTTGTGAGGAGAGAGTAGCAGAGCCAGGCAGAGCCAGAGACACACCCTGGAATACCAGGGACGCGCTGGAACCTTGTGAGGAGAGAGTAGCAGAGCCAGGCAGAGCCAGAGACACACCCTGGAATACCAGGGACGCGCTGGAACCTTGTGAGGAGAGAGTAGCAGAGCCAGGCAGAGCGAGAAACACACCCTAGAAGACCAGGGACGCGCTGGAACCTTGTGAGGAGAGAGTAGCAGAGCCAGGCAGAGCCAGAGACACACCCTGGAATACCAGGGACGCGCTGGAACCTTGTGAGGAGAGAGTAGCAGAGCCAGGCAGAGCCAGAGACACACCCTAGAATACCAGGGACGCGCTGGAACCTTGTGAGGAGAGAGTAGCAGAGCCAGGCAGAGCGAGAGACACACCCTGGAATACCAGGGACGCGCTGGAACCTTGTGAGGAGAGAGTAGCAGAGCCAGGCAGAGCCAGAGACACACCCTGGAATACCAGGGACGCGCTGGAACCTTGTGAGGAGAGAGTAGCAGAGCCAGGCAGAGCCAGAGACACACCCTGGAATACCAGGGACGCGCTGGAACCTTGTGAGGAGAGAGTAGCAGAGCCAGGCAGAGCCAGAGACACACCCTGGAATACCAGGGACGCGCTGGAACCTTGTGAGGAGAGAGTAGCAGAGCCAGGCAGAGCGAGAAACACACCCTAGAAGACCAGGGACGCGCTGGAACCTTGTGAGGAGAGAGTAGCAGAGCCAGGCAGAGCCAGAGACACACCCTGGAATACCAGGGACGCGCTGGAACCTTGTGAGGAGAGAGTAGCAGAGCCAGGCAGAGCCAGAGACACACCCTAGAATACCAGGGACGCGCTGGAACCTTGTGAGGAGAGAGTAGCAGAGCCAGGCAGAGCGAGAGACACACCCTGGAATACCAGGGACGCGCTGGAACCTTGTGAGGAGAGAGTAGCAGAGCCAGGCAGAGCCAGAGACACACCCTGGAATACCAGGGATGCGTTCGAACTAAACCCAACACCAATGCCAATGACTGGACGCCGGAGGGCTTGACTGACACATTTCTCAACCATCTGGCAAGAATGTGCCATACTATAGGGCAGGGATGGGCTACTTTGATAAAAAAAAATCTTAACTCATCATGAGGGGCTGCAGTGTTACAACTAATTTCCTGCAATTCTACACATTTTGTTATAGGGTGGAGAGAAATGTTTGCAGCTATTAAGTGACTAACAAAATCAATGGGGGACCCCCGGTCGGTGATTCAACCATGATTAGGCCTACTACAGGTTTAGATAGCTGGCCGCTTGACTTACCAAAGTAAGTTAGCCCTCTTTTGAAGGCCCTTGGATACATTTTCTAACAATTCTAATGATATATTTATATATTTTTATTGGGGAGGAGCCCGTCGGGGTTAGAATAGTAGAACACACAGGGTGCAATTTCAAAATGTGGTTGTGCATCAGCAGTTTTTCTCTTGTTATGTCACTCACTTATAGACTCTCAATTAGGCCGTGTCAGCTAACAATTTTAGATTGGTAAGTTAGTGGCAAACAAGTGTTTTTTCCCCAATGTCTGATGGGCTTTGGAGGGGGGGGGTACAGGACAAGACTAACAGTGTGTCCTACTGACCCCAATGTTGCTTTGTCTAAAATGACTATACCAACAGTCACAGACATACAGTATAGCATGCATGGTGCAGTCAAGCCATTCATGCTCTGTTGAAATTCATTAGTTTGACATTAGTATTTTTCGTCCAATTATGATTTTTTAACGCCGATACCGATACCGATTATTGGAGGACCAAAAAAAGCCCGATACCGATTAATCGGACTATTTTTATATATATAATTGTAATAATGACAATTACAGCAATACTGAATGAACAATGAACACTTTTATTTTAACTCAATATAATACATAAATAAAATCTATTTAATCTCAAATAAATAATGAAACATGCTCAATTTGGATTAAATAATGCAAAAACACAGTGTTGGAGAAGAAAGTAAAAGTGCAATATGTGCCATGTAAAAAAGCTAACGTTTAAGTTCCTTGCTCAGAACATATGAAAGCTGGTGGTTCAATATTCCCAGTTCTTCAATATTCCCAGTTAAGAAGTTTTAGGTTGTAGTTATTAGAGGAATTATGACACGTCGACTATTTCTCTCTATACCATTTGTATTTCATATACTGTACCTTTGAATATTGGATGTTCTAATAGGCACTTTGGTATTGCCAGCCTAATCTCAGGAGTTGATAGGCTTGAAGTCATAAACCGCGCTGTGCCTCAAGCATTGCTAAGAGCTGCTGGCAAACGCAGTAAAGTTTGAATGAACGCTTACGAGCCTGCTGCTGCCTACCACCGCTCAGTCAGACTGCTGTATCAAATATCAAATCATAGACTTAAATATTATATAATAAACACAGAAATACGAGCCTTTGGTCATTAATATGGTCAAATCCGGAAACTATCATTTCGAAAACAAAACGTTTATTCTTTCAGTGAAATATGGAACCGTTCCGTATTTTATCGAACGGGTGGCAACCCTAAGTCTAAATATTGCTGTTACATTGCACAACCTTCAATGTTATGTCATAATTATGTAAAACTCTGGCAAATTAGTTCGCAACGAGCCAGGCGGCCCAAACTGTTGCATATACCCTGACTATGCTTGCACTGAGAAGTGACACAATTTCCCTAGTTAGTATTGCCTGCTAACATGATTTTCGTTTAACTAAATATGCAGGTTTAAAAATATATACTTCTGTGTATTGATTTTAAGAAAGGCATTGATGTTTATGGTTAGGTACATTTGTGCAAAGATTGTGTTTTTTTCAGCAATACCCTTTTGTTAAATCATCACCCGTTTGACGAAGTTGAAGTAGGCTGTGATTCGATGATAAATGAACAGCCACCACATTGATTATATGCAACGCAGGACAAGCTAGTTAACCTAGTAATATCATCAACTATGTGTAGTTAACTAGTGATTATGTGAAGATTGATTGTTTTTACAAGGTACGTTTAATGCTAGCTAGCAACTTACCTTGGCTCCTTGCTGCACTCGCGTAACAGGTGGTCAGCCTGCCACGCAGTTTCCTAGTGGATTGTAAAGTAATCGGCCATAATCGGCGTCCAAAAATGCCGATTATCGATTGATATGAAAACTTGAAATCGGCCCTAATTAATCGGCCATGACGATTAATCGGCCGACCTCAAATTTTTTACATTCCTTTTCCATTGAAAATGAGCAGAATTGTTAGTACAGAACAACTAAATCATTGTTAGTTGAGTTGTGACACAGGAGTGAGTGAGATAGCAGAAGTCCAGACTCAAACTGAGTTTTCATGTCCAGGAAGTACTACATAGAGTTTCTGAAGGAGTTAGCCAAAACTCTGACTGGAGAAGAGAGAGCTCAAGTACATCTCTACACACACCTCTGTAGGGGTAAACATGCTTTCAAATGGTTGGACTAAGGGGGTCATTCTCACGAAACTGACATTTGGCTAACAAATTCTCAAGTGTAATTTTTCCAAAAGTGTCCTCATGGATCACTGAGATTACCACAATTTCCATAAAATCCCAAAAAGTTATAATGGCTAATATTTTGTAACATTGCTCTCCTAATTAAAAGGCCTGAGTTAAACATAACACATAAAATTAAAATATTTCAGATTAGAAAATTTGAACAAAATGTAATTTGATTTTTCCCCAATTTGACCTTTTAAGCCTTTCGATAATGAGACGTCTATGTGGGGAAAGGGGGGTGTTTGAGAATAAAAACCTCATTCTGAAGGCATATAAGCAAATAAATTAACTTAACTTCAACTACCCCTCTAGATGATGCATCATGGGTGAATAAATCTTTATTTCAGAACTGATTGGAGTTTTTACAGGAACTTGAAAAACTTTTACGTTAATGAAACACGTCCACACACACTGTGTTTATACGTAATAAATATTATAGTTTAATGTAAACTTCAACTAGTATTTCATGGTTCCTATTGGAATGTGCGTAGATGTTAGCTTTGTTAGCATAGCCGCCTGGGACATCAGTAAACACCATAAAAGATAACAGGCTGATGGTGATGTGGACCACAATGATTCAGCTACTAAAACAGACATTGCCAAAACTTTTTTCTGACAGGGCCTCTTATTTCAGTTTAAAAAGGAGGAAACAAATGTTCTGACTGTGGGGTGTATTTCATGAGTAATACCTGCCTTGTCATCCTAAAACATGATATTTCACTGCTGTAAGTCATGCCGTCGGTCACAAATCCACACTGTGACCTGGGTAGTAAATGGTCTACCCTGAGGGCCAGAGCGCCATCTGCTCCAGCATGTCACCTGACCCCTACGTCACACTCCTCCCATCCCCTCTTCTCCCCCAGTGTGTCAGACTTCATGCCCACTGGCTATCTGACTGTCTTGATCACACCTGGAGCAGGTATGGCTGTAGAGGGCTCTTTAACAGCTCTTTAACACTGGTGGTAGTGAACCACCAGCAGCCAGGGGAGGGGAGGGAGGGGGATAGAGGGAGAGGGTCACACACCTGATGGACAACAGGACACAAGACCCATTACTCCTCCACCTCCACACACACACACATGTACACATGGCATGAGGTAGTCATATAAGGCACCCTTCTCTCCTCTCCAGTGTGACCCAGGGCTGAGGTGAGCTAAATACATCTAGGGTTCAGGGGTAATTACAAGCCCAACAGCACCAACCTAGAGTTCACCAAGAGGATAACATGGTACTGACCATCTGGTAATCAACATGTTTTCAGAGTATATCCAATCGGATGGATAGTGGATACTAATTATATGGGACTTACTAAGAAAAACCCCAGCAAAGATGGGGACCAACCTTTAACTTTGACTTCCTTCCCAACCTCTCCAAATGTGCAAATCACCTAATCAATAACAGTGGGTCAAGGATCAAATCTTTCACACTGCATATCTGAGTATAGGTAAAGGTCTGCAGGTTCAGATCAGTTTGTACAGCTGATGCATGGATTATTTTCGAAGCACGCCACACATGAACACAATGAACTGTTATTATAACTACAAATGGTCCTGTGGTAATTTCTATGGCTTCAGGACGTTTTCCTCAGATGTGGAAAAACAAGCCAGTCGCCACTGAACAGAAGTATATCAACAGAAAGTCCAAGACAAATGTCAGCTTCACAAGACACAGATTCCCTCTATTATACTGCATACTAACTCCACAGCAGCTTCATGTCTGAGTCCACCATAAGACTGCTTATAACTGCTTATGACAAAAGGACATACAGGTCGACTGTATGAACACCAATCACCTGATTTTAAAAAAGCTTTAAAATTTCTCTCTGACCTTCACTGAATAGACATTTGATAAAAGCTCCTGTAACTACAGATATTATTATGTGAACAGAACCTCACCCAAAATGGACTAGAGACACATGACAACGTTTTAGGAAGGGAGCCTTGGCAATATTCAAGATACACTATGCTCAGTTTAATATTGAACAACGCATTACTTCATGCCCATGCATGCGTGTCTTACACACCCTATTATGGTACAACGCACAGGGCAGGAAAGACCTTTCACAATTTTCACACAGATCTCAACACGTTCCCTTTCCTTGCCAAGTATAAGGCTACACTGCAATACTAACTCGGCTACTTCCCATAAAATACATTAGAACAATACAAAAATAAGTACACAAGTAGTAGCCCACATGAATTCCAATTTCAGATTCTCTCTCTCTGTAGTAGTTAGTTATTGAGTCACTGGTGGCATACCAACACCATAACATGTCATATCAACCTGTAAACTGTCTATAAATGACAAATGACTTCAAACACACCTTTTTATGACTATATGACAAACTTGGCTACAATTACGTATCAGCCACCCTCCATATGGCGTGTTGTAGGTGGGTGAGTGTGGTGTGACTACAAGTTGTTGCTTATTCTTGCCTCGCGCACTTGCTCGTATCTCCTTTAAACTAAAATAAAAGTAGCCTAACAATACCTATCCATTTAATCCCGAATAGTTTTCCTATTCAATTAGTGTCTGTCCCCCTGTGTACCAACTGTACTCACCTTTTTGTGGATGAGGCACAGACGGCTTAGTCGAGGTGTTGCGATGTGAAAGCGTGTGACTGTTCTACCGCTACCACAAATTTCAGACTAAACGGAATAAACTGAAGTTAACGGAACTATGACTTCCGCATCGCCCTATATGTCGTCTGACTGGAGCATGGTAGGCGGGGAATACCGGTTACTTCAGTCAACTCGACAATGTTGCAAAATGTAAAAGTAAAATGTATCAATTTTACTTTCAAGATGGTTACATTTGTACCCACTTGCTAAGAATATTGGTCCAATTTTAAATGAAGAAAAACTTACAGAAGATTCAAGCACTATGCCTGTCTTTATGCTTGACAAATCAAAGTGATACTAAATAAAGGGCGACGTAAAAGACCATTGATAAAAGGTACTTGAATCAAAATATCGTACAGAAGTTTAGAGTAAAGTGTATTGTTATCATGTAGCCTATTACACATCGAATTTCCAGTTGTATTCATTTCAATGTGGTTTAATTTCAATGTGTCTGGATGAGTCTTGATAAACAGAATGAACAGGCTTTTTCCTCAAGTGGACGAGATTGAAAGGGAACAAGGAAGTGAAAGGGGAGGGCAGAGGGGGGATTAAGAAGACACAATTAAGTCAAGGGATGAGGGCTAGAAAAGGGAGAGAAACAAAGGAGGGGAATAATTGGTTGGATTGCAATGTCTCTGTCAGTGATGGCTTTGTTTATTGTAATTATGGTGGTTATTTGGCTGGTCTGGTCTAGATGGGAGTGTGTGTAGATGGGAGTGTGTGTTAAAGTTGACTGCTGGTCGGTCCACTGTCCTGTACTATCATTATTCAAATGAGATTTGACTCAACTGAGCATCGTTAACTTTAGTAATTATCTCAGAGTTGTTTTGGTCTTTTTTTGTTTAATGTTCATTTTATTTTTTTTATTTTTTGGGGGGCCTATCCACCACCTTCAGAGGACAAAAATAACTTTGTTTTCACACCTTTTCCTTTTCTGTTACATGTACATTCTACATATACAACACTTTTTTACACAGTAGTTACATAGCAAAATATACTTAGAAATATATACACTACATCTGGCGGGTAGGAGCGATGTGCCAGTAACCGAAAGGTTGCTGGATCGAATCCCCGAGCTGACAAGGTAAAAATATGCTGCTATGCCCCTGAGCAAGGCAGTTAAACCACTGTTCCCCGGACACCGAAGACGTGGATGTCGATTAAGGCAGCCCTCCGCACCTCTCTGATTCAGAGGGGTTGGGTTAATGCGGAAGACACATTTCAGTTGAATGCATTCCGTTGTACAACTGGCAAGGCATTCCCCTTACCCTTTCCCATCTGGATAGATAGTACTTAAACACATCCAGTACACATGAGTGTTTTCAGTCATAACTATTATAGATCAAACTTTCATTTGATTCTTAATTGGTGCTCATTAGTTTGAGTGCTCATAATGATTATACAATGAGAATTTTGTTGTCTCCAGTTGAAAGTGTCCAAAAGCCAAGGTACAGTAGGTTTTGAGGGTGTACAGAAACTAAACACAGCATGAGTGAATCAACTGGTTGATTTGCATCAGTGGGTGCTGATGTCATTCTTTCCTTTGCAGGCCTCTGGCCTACAGGGGAGCGAGAGGCTCATGCCAGCAGATAGCTAGAGGTTTATTTGAACCACAATGGAAATAGTAGCATCTGTGAATGTCTTGTCTGAAGAAGTAAAAATATACCAGGAATGATGTTTAAAGCAGGACTGGTGTGTGTTTTGCATGTGAGATACCCTTGCTTTGTTCAGTACACCTAAGTATAGTGTTGCATGACAAAATTGTGTTATTTTTGTCAATTGGGCCTATTCTTTGCAATAATTTTCAGCTGGCAATCAATGAGTACTCAAGTAACTAAAATTGTTAATTGTCAACAAAAAAAAATTAGGCCTATCACATTGGCCTGTGTACGTTTCCTCTTGCCATTTGTTGAGAACGTAGTCGAGAGCTGTATTATATGCTCAGATTAGGTGTGCCCTCTAGTGGTTAAATAGAAAACTGTAAATTATTCGTCTTTCTTCACAGCCCTGATTGTAGGTCAGGCTCCAATATCAACGCCGCAAATTAACCAACAAGGATCCCAGTAGTCTTAAAGCCAGAGAAGCCATTGTGGTCTTACAGTTGAAGTCGGAAGTTTACATACACTTAGGTTGGAGTCATTAAAACTCGTTTTTCAACCACTACACAAATTTCTTGTTAACAAACTATAGTTTTGGCAAGTCGGTTAGGACATCTACTTTGTGCATGACACAAGTAATTTTTCCAACAATTGTTCACAGACAGATTATTTCACTTATAATTCACTGTATCACAATTCCAGTGGGTCAGAAATGTACATACACTAAGTTGACTGTGCCTTTAAACAGCTTGGAAAATTCCAGACTATTATGTCATTGCTTTAGAAGCTTCTGATAGGCTAATTGACATCATTGGAGTCAATTGGAGGTGTACCTGTGGATGTATTTCAAGGCCTACCTTCAAACTCAGTGCCTCTTTCCTTGACATCATGGGAAAATCAAAAGAAATCAGCCAATGTAACCGATGTGAAATGGCTAGCTAGTTAGCGGTGGTGCGCGCTAATAGCCTTTCAAACGGTGACGTCACTCGCTTTGAGACCTTGAAGTAGTGGTTCCCCTTGCTCTGCAAGGGCCGCGGCCTTTGTGGAGCGATGGGTAACGATGCTTCGTGGGTGACTGTTGTTGGTGTGTGCAGAAGGTCCCTGGTTCACGGTCGGGGTGAGGGGACGGTCTAAAGTTATACTGTTACATTGATGCTGTTGACCCGGATCACTGGTTGCTGCGGAAAAGGAGGAGGTCGAAAGGGGGGTGAATGTAACCGATGTGAAATGGCTAGCTAGTTAGCGGTGGTGCGCGCTTTGTGGAGCGATGGGTAACGACGCTTCGTTGGTGTCAGTTGTTGATGTGTGCAGAGGGTCCCTGGTTCGCGCCCGGGTATGGGCGAGGGGACAGACGTAAAGTTAAACTGTTACACCAAGACCTCAGAAAACAAATTGTAGACCTCCACAAGTCTGGTTCATCCTTGGGAGCAATTTCCAAATGCCTGAAGGTATCACGTTCATCTGTACAAACAATAGTACGCAAGTATAAACACCATGGGACCACGCAGCCGTCATACCTCTCAGGGAGGAGATGCGTTCTGTCTCCTAGAAATGAACGTACTTTGGTGCGAAAAGCGCAAATCAATCCCAGAACTACAGCAAAGGACCTTGTGAAGATGTTGGAGGAAACAGGTACAAAAGTATCTATATCCACAATAAAACGAGTCCTATATTCAAATCAAAGTTTATTTGTCACGTACGCTGAATACAACAGGTCACCTTACAGTGAAATGCTTACTTACGGGCTCTAATCGATAATGCAAAAAAGGTATTAGGTGAACAATTGGTAGGTAAAGAAATAAAACAACAGTAACAGGCTATATACAGTAGCGAGGCTATAAAAGTAGCGAGGGGGGGGGGCACAATGCAAATAGTCCGGGTAGCCATTTGATTACCTGTTCAGGAGTCTTATGGCTTGGGGGTAAAAACTGTTGAGAAGCCTTTTTGTCCTAGACTTGGCACTCTGGTACCGCTTGCCATGCGATAGTAGAGAGAACAGTCTATGACTGGGGTGGCTGGGGTCTTTGACAATTTTTAGGGCCTTCCTCTGACACCGCCTGGTGTAGAGGTCCTGGATGGCAGGCAGCTTGGCCCCAGTGATGTACTGGGCAGTACACACTACCCTCTGTAGTGCCTTGCGTTCAGAGGCCGAGCAATTGCCGTACCAGGCGGTGATGCAACCAGTCAGGATGCTCTCGATGTTGCAGCTGTAGAACCTTTTGAGGATCTCAGGACCCATGCCAAATCTTTTTAGTTTCCTGAGGGGGAATAGGCTTTGTCGTTCCCTCTTCATGACTGTCTTGGTGTGTTTGGACCATTCTAGTTTGTTGTTGATGTGGACACCAAGGAACTTGAAGCTCTCAACCTGCTCCACTACAGCCCCGTCGATGAGAATGGGGGCGTGCTCGGTCCTGCTTTTCCTGTAGTCCACAATAATCTCCTTAGTCTTGGTTACGTTGAGGGATAGGTTGTTATTCTGGCACCACCTGGCCAGGTCTCTGACTTCCTCCGTCTAGGGAGATATAACCTGAAAGGCCGCTCAGCAAGGAAGAAGCCACTGCTCCAAAACCGCCATAAAAAAGCCAGACTACGGTTTGCAACTGCACATGGGGACAAAGATCGTACTTTTTGGAGAACTGTCCTCTTGTCTGATGAAAATAAATAGAACTGTTTGGCCATAATGACCATTGTTATGTTTGGAGGAAAAAGGGGGAGGCTTGCAAGCCGAAGAACACAATCCCAACCGTGAAACATGGGGGTGGCAGCACCATGTTGTGGGGGTGCTTTGCTGCAGGAGGGACTGGTGCACTTCACAAAATAGATGGCATCAGGATGAAAGAAAATTATGTGGATATATTGAAGCAACATCTCAAGACATCAGTCAGGAAGTTAAAGCTTGATCGCTGTAACGACCGGGGTGTAGTGGGTGAGAAGTCAGGCGCAGGAAGCAGAGAGTTCAGGTTAGTGCTATACTTTTTAATGCACAAAAAACGAATGAACATAAGCCAACCCCACGAACCAAAAGGTGCACACCAAAACAAATGCCCCAAACACAGGTAGGTTAAACAGTCCAGCAAAACCCAATAAAAATTGGAAACCCGTAACACACACACGTGTACACCAAACAATCCCGCACAACCAGTAGGCGGGCCTGCTGGTAAATAAAGTCTGACTAATCAGCCTAAAACACAAACAGGTGAAACCAATAAACAGAAAGGGGAAAAAGGGATCCGTGGCAGCTAGTAGGCCGGTGACGACGACCGCCGAGCACCACCCGAACAGGAAGGGGAGCCACCTTCGGTAGGAGTCGTGACAATCGCAAATGGGTCTTCCAAATGGACAATGACCCCAAGCATGCTTCCAAAGTTGTGGCAAAATGACTTAAGGACAACAAAGTCTAATTATTGGAGTGGCTATCACAAAGCCCTGACCTCAATCCCATAGAAAATGTGTGGGCAGAACTGAAAAAACATGTGCGAGCAAGGTGGCCTTGCCTGACTCAGTTACACCAGCTCTGTCAGGAGGAATGGGCAAAAATTCACCAAACTTCTTGTGGGAGGCTTGTGGAAGGCTACCCGAAACGTTTGACCCAAGTTAAACAATTTAAAGTCAATGCTACCAAATACTAATTGAGTGTATGTAAACTTCTGACCCACTGGGAATGTGATGAAAGAAATAAAAGCTGAAATAAATCATTCTCTCTACTATTATTCTGACATTTTAGATTCTTAAAATAAAGTGGTGATCCTAACTGAACTAAGACAAGGAATTTTTACTCTGATTAAATGTCAGGAAAACTGAGTTTAAATGTATTTGGCTAAGGTGTATGTAAACGTCCGACTTCAACTGTAGTTACTCTGATTGATGAGTTATGCAGCAATGCCAACTGCCTATATAGTTTATCCCCACACAGCAATGCCAACAATACCCTGAACTGTACAAGTTTAAAGGAGGGAGATGCACACACTCTGATCCTGGTAAGTGACAGACTACTTTATATATATCAACTCTTGTTAAAGACCAGAACCATACAACTTGTGTATGACAAGGACACAAAAATAAGTGGCTTGTGAGGCTCAATAGAGCAGGACTTGTTGTTTTCACCTTATTGTACTTTCAATGTGCTTTCCTACTTTGCTTCTTTGCTCCAAATAATGTATTTCTCTGCACCTGTGAAGGGATTTAAAAAACACTTAGTTACACAAGCAATGAAGACCACCACCTTCTGATAGTACTTCTTATACCCTTAGAGATACTCAACACCAGTGCTTTGACTGTAGTAGAATAATAATAAATATAGACTAGTTTTGTTGTCTTAAAATATAATTCAGTAAGTTCTAGGTATTTCAAGAGCTTGCCATCAAGTCAAACTACAAGGCACACCACGAAAGGAAATTGAGATCCAAAATGAAACATGTATAGGAAGAGTTCCAGTAGGATCTTCAAAGAGGCTAATGGAGTGGAGCTGAGAGCTGGAGATAATCTGGTCGCACCAGAAGGGTAACAGGGGAAGATTGTGGAGGCGATGTACGCTGAAACAAGAGGAGCTGCTGCCCAGGAGTCAGAGGTGGTATACAGGGGATTATGTACTTTTATGAGTTGAGATCATTAGCTGATAAAGTCATGTTTTAACCTCAATGAGTGTCTGACATCAGTTGATAAGGGTAGCATATTTGTATTTCTCTGCTGATTGCTCCTACAGCATGTTCTGTTTTAAACTGATCAATGACATTCAGTGGAGAGACAGACGGTTCACTCACCTGGTCCTGGTCCAAAACAGCAACAAGCTACTGTATATGTTAAGAAAGAGAAATTAGTCACACAAAAAAATGCAATGGATGGATTTATAGTTCAACCTCATGAAGACATCCAAATCTACAGAGTCATATACCCTCATAACCATCAAGCTGTACCCTCAATAAAGATCTGGACAGAGAGTAGCAACAGGCACACTTACAGTATACATGCCATAACACAGTAATACCTGAAAATAAAATGCACAGTAGGTGTTACATCATTTTTATGGTAGAGGTGCATTAGCATCACAACAACTGTTTCAGGTGAAGTGTTACCTAGATAATTGTGCTCAATCCTGGAGATGAGAAATGATCACTGAGCACACAACTTGACATTTAATTGATATTGCTCAGCAGTGATTCACGTTTATCGAATATGATTCAAGGAATGGGTGCGTCTATGCCACTAAATGCATGCATGCTTGAATGAACTGAACTGAACTAACTAAGCATAACAAAGAGCTCTGCTGTCTTTAAATCTAGTCAGTGGTCAATTTGTACCACCACAAAAGCTTATACCTTTTCCAAAATCAGCTAACATAACACTCAAACCAATGTGGTTATTAAAAATGATTGAAAACATCAAAACCTATTACTGCACAAGATGTTAATCTCATATAGCTTTAGACACCCGTCAGGCTACATAAGGATATGATCACTAAATAGCAGCGTCATGTCGCCAAGCCTTCACACATTCAACACCTCCCACAGACAGACAGACAGACAGTACACACACACACACACACACACACACACGGTCACACACACAGACACACACACACACAAGTAATCATGTGAGAAAAGCATGTTGTATGGTGGGCCTCCCTTAAACTCTTTGAGTCCACTGAGGGCAGAGAGGGCCTTGCATTCTGCTGCATGACGAGGTTGAGCTTCTCATTCTGATGCCTTTGTGCCTAAGCTGGAGCTATTGGTCTGCAGAAGTCATCCATGGTGGGAAGCTCTCATACATTTATATAACTGTATAAGCTGTAAAGTCCTCTGGATATTCTGGAGCAAAAAGAAGTTCAAAGAGAATTTGGGTGAGAAAGGGTGAAGCAATTCCATTACTATAACTGTCTCGTTTTATCATGCCTCAAATTGGTAGGTCTACCTGAAAGAATTTCAAGGAAGCAGACACGGGTGCAATTTGAGTTTATGCAGTAAAAGTATTTCCTCATCTGAAATAACACATATCCCATAGGTAAAGAAACTTAACCAATATCACTCCGGCATCGAGTTCCCTTCCAAAATATGACTTTAGGTTCGATCAGGGTTATTCAGAGTTTGATATAGAAACTCCCATCCTTCTTCTCAAAGCGACACATAATATAAACCTGGTACCTACAGGAAATACTGTACATGTGCACATACAACAGAACATACAGTACTTGTGACAGATAATAAGGAAATGCTCCACAGTCCATGGGGATTCCAAACCCAGTAGTAGACAGTTGAAAAAACAAGTGGTAATCAAACCTTGTACAGTCACGCACAAAATACTCTAAACATTTCAGTAATTGTATGATTTAGTTTCCAAAGGTTAAATCATACGAAATTACTACATTTTCTATACTCCTCCTTTACACAAAATGTCACCCTAAGGAAAGTGTATCGTATGTATAGTAACAGTGCTTGAGCCTTTCTAACTCTCTCTAGTCTAGATGTTTTGGATTTGGATTGGGCTGCATCATTTGGTTTGAATCAAGTGGATCTTGATTTCTGGTGAATCAGTTGGTCCTCATATTATGTGCTTCTTGGTTTTAGATGCGCACTTTCAGAAAGATCCTTCGACCTGCTGGGTTGATCCCAAAAAACAAGTCCATCCGAGTCTTTACAGTGTCCTTACGTCCTTGTGCGGTGATGGTAGATTCTACTCAGGCCTTAAAACAGGTATAGGACAACCTACTCAGTAGCCTGCTGTAGGAGACCAAAGGATTGTTTGTCATGAGATATTTGTTTGTCATTAAAACATAAGGCCATACATAAGACAAACACTGGACAGAAGTGTGTCAAGATCATACCGTAGATTACACATACTCTGACAGTTGTGAAAGCATTAGAAGCTGATTGGCTACACACAGAGAGTTGCGACTGAAGAACAGTAGTGATTAAAGGTGATTCTGTTTACAGCTGATTGTATTTAATATAAGTATAACCTTCTTGGACCATGACAATCGTCACTTGCTCTCTATCGTCTGTATTGTACAATATTGTGACAGTACCACATCCACACATCATGCATACAGCAACGCCTTCAGACAGCCTCCCCAGGGGGGTTTCAGGAGAGGAACTTTTCAACCAACTCCAGCAGTTCATTGGAGCAGTTTAAGCTCTGCAGGCCCAGTAGCATGTTCTCCTCACGGGTCTGTGTTCCATGCTCCTCCCCCTTATAGTGCCCTGTCGTCTCTGACGAGGGGCTGATGATGTGTGGAACTGCAGAGTCTCTGTGTTTGTTGTTGTTCAGGGTGCTGGGGGACCTGGGGGGTGAGGAGGCGCGGGGGGGGGGGGGGGTCTCCTCCACCTCCTCCTGAGCTGACTGGCGGGGCTCTCTCCTGGGTCTTCTCCTCCTCCTGCCACCCCTCCCCAGCCTCCTCCCTGGTCACAGATTCAGACACCAGGTCGTGGTCACAGCTGCTCAGTGAGCCCCTCTCGGGGATGGCAGCCTGAGGGAGACAAACACTATTAGAGCACCAAATAAATGGGCAGTGAATTACATTTTTACCATCGTCATCACTTTTAATGAGCTAATATTTAGAAAGGTTCTAACCACCAACTCACTCCTGGCGAGAGAGGGCACGTTAAGAGGGCACGTTAAGAGGGCACGTTAAGAGGCCACGTTAAGAGGGCACGTTAAGAGGGCACGTTAAGAGGGCACGTTAAGAGGGCACGTTAAGAGGGCACGACAACACCTTTTCCCCCTCAGGAGACTGAAAAGATTTGTCATGGGTCCTCGGATCCTCAAAAAGTTCTACAGCTGCACCATCAAGAGCATTCTGACCTGTTGCATCACCGCCTGGTATGGCAACTGCTCGGCATCTGACCGTAAGGCACTACAGATGGTAGTGTGTACGGCACTGTACATCACTTGGGCCAAGCTTCCTGCCACCTAGGACCTATATACTAGGCGGTGCCAGAGGAAGGCCCAAAAACTTGTCAGAGACTCCAGTCAATCAAGTCATAGACTGTTTTCTCTGCTACCACACGACAAGTGGTACCGGAGCGCCAAGTCTAGGACCAAAAAGCTCCTTAACAGGTTCTACCCCCAAGCCATAAGACTGCTGAACAATTAATTAAATGGCCACCGAACTATTTACATTGACACCCCCCCCCTCCATTTGTTTTGTACACTGCTGCTATTCGCTGTTTAATATCTATGCATAGTCACTTCACCCCTACCTACATGTAAAAATTACCTCAACTAACCTGTACCCCCGCACATTGACTCAGTACCTGTACCCCCTGTATATAACCTGGTTATTGTAATCTTATTGTGTTACTTTTTATAATTTTTTACTTTAGTTTATTTGCAAAATATTTTCTTAACTCTTTCTTGAACTGCACTGTTGGTTAAGGGCTTGTAAGTAAGCATTTCATGGTAAGGTCTACACTTGTTGTATTTGGCGCATGTGACAAATAAAGTTTGATTTGATTTGAATTGAACACGTATCTTACCTTTTTCTGCCTGCTGCTGGGCTGACTGTCTGCACTCCTTCACTCTCAGAGCTCCAGAGGAGTGGCTGATTCTCAGAGTCTGGCTCTGCTGGTCGAAGGGGTCCAGCTCCACGTCACTCCACACCTGCTGTGAAAGTTACACACAACACAGGTCCAAGTCAGCCAGGTCCAAGTCAGCCAAGTCAGCCAGGTCCAAGTCAGCGACTGGTCAGTATATGTAATGTAGCTGCACATTTAGTTTCAAGAAAGTATGCCTAGATAACTGAAAACTCGAAAATTGGAAGGGGATTATTGGGTAAATCCTTTGTGTTTGGACACAACTGTAGGAGGTCCAGGATATGGACCAGGAGGTCCAGGATATGGACATCCTACTGTTTAGTTGTGTTTGTGTGGACTAAGCACTTGCAGAAGGTCTAAAATGGAACCGGCAGCCATAAAAGTGCTGAGCCTGCCCATGGCACGTGGGCCCTGCTACCCCTCCCTAGACCAGTAGACACTGGGCACACAGCTCTGAAAGGGCTCAGAGGTAATGTGAAGGGACACCTATTTCCCCTACAGATCTCTCCCCATGGGCCTCCCACATCAAACACATCAAACACACAGAACCTCCCACATCAAACACACAGAACCTAGAGAGATCATCAGACCAACAGCTCCTGGTGTGCTGCTGTGTGTTAGCCAGTTATTCACTCAGCAGCTGAGCTCTAATCCAGCATGTACACATAGTAAAGTTATTGCTGTGCTGCTGGACGCCTGTGTGTGACAGCCAGTTAGCAAAGAGCCCTGGGATGTGTCAGGGAGTTTGTGTCTCAGCCCCAGAAGGTTTTTTTGTCTTTGTCCTCACTCAGCAGCTGATCTCCAATCCAGCATGTAAACACATAGTGAAGTTATTGTGTGTTATGCCCATAGGGGCACAGGGGCACGTGTCCCCTCAGATTTGTCCTTTTATTTATTTATTTTTTAACAATAAATAAATAAATAAATTGTTTGTTTTTTCTCTGTAATAATACTAGCCACTTAGCAACTTTGTCTTTAGCTAGCCCAGATAGGTTCCCAATCTCCCAATCTCATAACTAGCTACCAAGAAGCCATTTCAGGCTATCAATCAAGTTAGAGTAGCTAGCTTGTCTAACTATCTTAGCTGGCATGCCTGCTGGCAAGGTTGGTAAACTTGAGAAAAGCAAGCAACAACTTAATGTACAGAATAAGACTCACATGTCCTTCAATCTTTTACCCAGATTTTAGCAGAGATGCACAGAAGCATATTTATTTTATTTTTAAAAGAACCACCAGTCAGGAGGATACAAACAGGTCAAGAGGTATGCTTAGATATTCAGAAAAAACTAATATATTTTTGACATAGAATTTAACATAATGACTATGGCTCTAGATTGCATGGAAAATCTGTTTCAGGTATAAAACAAATCAACATTCTCCAACTTACAGACAAGGGGCCTAGCCCCACTCGCCAGCCATCCTCACGTATTTTGTGCCCCCTTATATTTGGGGGTGCATGACGCAACTGGTTATACCAACGATGCATAACACAAAGTCTTAAACAGATTTGGAGATCAGACTTAAATACTGCGACAACATATGGTATATGACTTGTGATATTGTTAAAAAAGTTATATACAGTATACACAGTACCAGTCAAAAGTTTGGACACACCTACTCATTCAAGACTTTTCTACATTGTAGAATAATAGTGAAGACATCAAAACTATGACATGACACACATGGAATCATGTAGTAACCAAAAAAGTGTTAAACAAATCAACATATATTTTATGTTTGAGATTCTTCAAAGTAGCCACTCTTTGCCTTGATGACAGCTTTGCACACTCTTGGCATTCTCTCAACCAGCTTAATGAGAAATGCTTTTCCAACAGTCTTGAAGGAGTTCCCACATATGCTGAGCACTTGTTGGCTGCTTTTCCTTCCCTCTGCGGTCCAACTCATCCCAAACCATTTCAATTGGGTAGGTCAAGTGATTGTGGAGACCATATAATTTGATGCAGTACTCCATCACCCACCTTCTTGGTCAAATAGCCCTTACACAGCCTGGAGGTGTGTTGGTTCATTGTCCTGTTGAAAAACAAATGATAGTCCAACTAAGCACAAACCAGATGGGATGGCGTATCGCTGCAGAATGCTGTGGTAGCCATGCTGGTTAAGTGTGCCTTGAATTCTAAATAAATCACAAACAATGTTACCAGCAAAGCACCCACACACCATCATACCTCCTCCTCCATGCTTCACGGTGGGAACTACACATAAGGAGATCATCCATTCACCTACTCTGCGTCTCACAAAGACACGATGGTTGGAACCAAAAATAAAAGATTTGCACTCATCAAACTAAAGGACAGATTTTCACCGGTCTAATGTTTCTTGGCCCAAGCAAGTCTCTTCTTCTTATTGGTGTCCTTTAGTAGTGGTTTCTTTGCTGCAAATTGACCATGAAGGCCTGATTCACACAATCTCCTCTGAACAGTTGATGTTGAGATGTGTCTGTTCTCCTCTGAACTCTGTGAAGCATTTATTTGGGCTGCAATCTGAGGTGCAGTTAACTCTAATGAACGTATCCTCTGCAGCAGAAGTAACTCTGGGTCTTCCATTCCTGTGGCGGTCCTCATGAGAGCCAGTTTCATCATCATGCTTGATGGTTTTTGCGACTGCACTTGAGGAAACCTTTAAAGTTCTTGAAACGTTCCATATTGACTGACCTTCATGTCTTATAGTAATGATGGACTGTCATTTCTCCTTGCTTATTTAAGCTGTTCTTGCCATAATATGGACTTGGTCTTTTACCAAATAGGGCTATCTTCTGTATACCACCCATACCTTGTCACAACACAACTGATTGGCTCAAACGCATTAAGAGGGAAAGAAAATCCACAAATTAACTTTTAACATGGCACCCCTGTTAATTGAAATGCATTCCAGGTGATTACCTCATGAAGCTGGTTGAGAGAATGCCAAGAGTGTGCAAAGCTGTCATCAAGTCAAAGGGTGGCTACTTTGAAGAATCTCAAATCTAAAATATATTTTTGGTTACTATATGATTCCATATGTGTTATTTCATAGTTTAGTTTTGATGTCTTCACTCTTATTCTACAATGTATAAAATAGTAAAAATGAAGAAAAACACTTGAATGAGTAGGTGTGTCCAAACTTTTGACTGGTACTGTAAGCACAACAACTCACTGTGTCTCTGGTGGACATGGAGGACACTTTATGGAACTTGGTCTTGGAGGTGGAGGACTGTCTGCTGAGCATAGGGTCCCTGAAGGAGGACTCGCTGTTGGACATAGAGATACAGCCATTCCTGTGGGGTTGGGCCAGGAAGTGCAGACAGGGAACCTTCTCTGCCAGAGTGTCTCTGTATGGGAGAGTCAACAAAGGAGAAAGGAAAGGGTGAAGGAGGGATAGAATGTCAAGCATGCAGTACACCAAACCCTCCCTACTGTCATCATCACCTAAGTCAGTTGTAAGTTAACAAGTCAGTTGTTACAAGAGTCTCATCTGGATGGCCAAGCCCAATCACACCAAAGGGGCCCTGGGGGCAACTTGCCAAAATAAACCTTAGGTTATGACAGGTTAGGACAGTACATAACTAGGGGAGAATCTCAACTGCGTACTCCTTGCATCCTCTCTTCTCGCCTCCTTCTCAAAACCCATTGTATGAGAAAGCTAGAGGTCCCTCCCCTCTGACCTTCTACCTCCAAATCGTTTTGTGAAGGAGGCGAGATGAGAGATGAAAAGACGCGAGGATTATGCAACTGAGATTCTTCCAAGATGTTTTGAGTTGTGCCCTAGTGGAGGGAGACATTGAGATGACTGTACTCACCTGTACTTAGAGTGGATGATGGCATAGATGAAAGGGTTATAGATGGCTGAGGCTTTGGCAATGACAGCAGGGACGGCCTTGGAGTAGGGGCTGAGGGCACGTCCATAGCTGAAAGGAGAGAGAACATGAATAGGACACTACAAGCCTCACAGGTATGTCAAGTTATCTGAACCCTTTAGGTTTTACTGACACATGGCAGTATTCCATTCTGCTCTGTTTCCACCCTCTAACAATACGATTGGAGTCTTAACTGTATGTGTGTGTACAGTATGTCTGTGGATGGTCAGTCATGCGTTGGTCAGTCCCTGCCCGTCTGTGCCTTGGTCACTCTGTTTGCACTGCCTGCCTAGGTAGCTCCTGTGCAGCCTATTTGTATGGCTCGGCAGTGGCCCAAAAGTGTCGCGAAGTGAGCATGAGGAATCATATGCTTAATAATCCCTTTCTCTCCGACAGACTACACTTCATCTCTTCACATCCACTCTCCTGGAGGTGTGAGCAAGGCCTTAACAGTATACTCATGACCAAGCTGCTGCAGTACGTACAGGACGCTGCCAATAGACAACTCTCAAAACCATCTGTTTCAAACAGTCTCTGTTTGAAACAACGTTTTCGAAACTCCCAAAACAGTCTGTCTCAGACTCTCACCTCTTCGACAGACGTGCCTGCTATTCGGAACCAATCCCAGCCTTACTCTGAGGATTTGGAGTGAGTTTCGTAGAGAATGTATCACCGATTCTTCGGCATTACCCCAAAGTTCTGCAGTACAAAAATACTCAGCTTCATATCTGAATCAACACAGTCAGATAAAACCCCTATTCATGCCTCCTGATCATTCATACCCAGATCACATGCCCTCGAACTATAATCATTGCCTAAGTGTCTCAACAAGTACACCGCATGGCCAAAAGTATATGGTCACCCCTTCAAATTAGTGGATTCGGCTATTTCAGCCACACATGTTGCTGGCAGGTGTATAAAATCGAGCACACAGCCATTCAATCTCCATAGACAAACACTGGCAGTAGAATGGCCCGTACTGAAGAGCTCAGTGACTTTCAAAAAGACAGTTCATCAAATGTCTGCCCTGCTAGAGCTGCCCCGGTCAACTGTAAGTGCTGTTATTGTGAAGTGGAAATGTCTAGGAGTAACAACGGCTCAGACGCGAAGTGGTAGGCCACACAAGCTCACGGAACAGGTCCGGCAAGTGCTGAAGCGCGTAACGCGTAAAAATCATCTGTCCTCTGTTGCAACACTCACTACCAAGTTCCAAACTGCCTCTGGAAGCAACGTCAGCACAATAACTGTTCATGAAATGGGTTTCCATGGCCAAGCAGCCACACACATGCCTAAGATCACCATGCGAAATACCAAGCGTTGGCTGGAGTGGTGTAAAGCTCACTGCCATTGGACTCTGGAGCAGTAGAAATGCGTTCTCTGGAGTGATGAATTACGCTTCACCATCTGGCTGTCCGATGGACGAATCTGAGTTTTGCAGATGCCAGGAGAACGCTACCTGCCCGAATGCATAGTGCCAACTGTAAAGTTTGGTGGAGTAGGAATAATGGTCTGGGGCTGTTTTTCATGATTAGGGTTAGGCAATTTATTTCCAGTGAAGGGAAATCTTATTGCTACAGAATAAAATGACATTCTAGACGACTCTGTGCTTCCAACTTTGTGGTAACAGTTTAGGGAAGGCCCTGAACAAAGCGAGGTCCAAACAGAAATGGTTTGTTGAGATCGGTGTGGAAGAACTTGACTGGACTCCACAGAGCCCCATCGAACACCTTTGGGATTAATTGGAACGCTGACTGCGAGCCAAGCCTAATCGCCCAACATCAGTTCCCAATCTCACTAATGCTCTTGTGGCTGAATGGAAGCAAGTCTCGCAGCAATGTTCCAACATCTAATGGAAAGTCTTCCCAGAAGAGTGGAGGCTGTTATAGCAGCGAAGGGGGGGACCAACTCCATATTAATGCCCATGACTTTGGAATGAGATGTTCAACGAGAAGGCGTCAACATACTTTTGGCCATGTAGTGTAGATCTTTGCGCGTAATTCATAAAGTTTTTCAGAGTACGAGTGCTGATCAAGGATCAGTTCCCCCATGTCCATGTAATCTTATTCAACATGATCTAAAAACAGGATAAACTTATCCTAGTTCAGCAATTCTACTGAAACGCTTTAAGAATATGGGACCTGAACCCCACTCCATAGTTACCCAGCCCAGGCGATGAGGGTGACGCAGGCGTAGGGAGACCAGGACATCACATAGACGATGATGACCACAAAAGCGATCTTGGCCAGCTTCCACTCTGTCTTGATGGACTGCTGCTGGATGAGGGTGGACTTCCTCACCTGACTGCCCAGTTTCTCCATGTCTCTGTGGGAGATGGAGAGAATGTCAGAGGAAGACAGACAGCCAGAGGGCCCCATCATCTGGATGTGTGTTTGATTGTGTGTGTGTGCATATGAGTGTGTGTGTGCGCGTGTGTGTATGTGTGTGTGTGTGTACCACTCAAAAGTTTGGACACACCTACTCATTCAAGGTTTTTCTTTATTTTTACTATTTTCTACATTGTAGTAATAGTGATGACATCAAAACTATGAAATAACACATTGAATCATGTAGTAAGCAAAAAAGTGTTAAACAAATGCAAATATATTTTATATTTGAGATTCTTCAAAGTAACCACCCTTTGCCTTGATGACAGCTTTGCACACTCTTGGCATTCTCTCAACACTAATAATTTGAAGTACTACTTAAGTCTTTTTTTTGGGTATCTGTACTTTACTTTACTATTTTACTTCACTACATTCCTGAAGAAAATAATGAAGAAAATAATGAACTTTTTACTCCATACATTTACTTTTGATACTTAAATTTATAACCAAATACTTTTAGACTTTTACTTAAGTAGTGTTTTACTGGGTGAGTCATTTTCTATTAACCTCTACAGCAGGTATTCCCAAACTGGAGTACGCGCAATGCTGTCGTTTTTTTTTTAATCTTCACATTTTCAAACAGTACATTTATATTTTCCAACGGGGCTATACATTTGCATTAGTTTTTTTCTCTCGCCTGAGTAGCCTCGTTTCACTGCCCAAAATAAAATGAAACCATCTAGTGTTCAGCGAAATAACAACACAATGTCAAATACAGGTAGCCTAGTCAAATAATTAACATCCAATCACATTAACTGTTACTCTCTCGTGGGAAACCTTCACTCTTGTGCAGACATTTAGAAACGAAACATGACAAATTGAAAAATAAGCCACGGGAGTTGTTGGATCGAGAATAAAAATGACTTTTGAGTTGTAAGACATGTATAAAAGCAACAGATACCATTAATACAAAGGGTCCAGAAGCGTCTTATATGGTAAGCTACCGAGTGGCTAGGACAGGCAAGCCCAATTGTTTTAACTTTTTTTTTTAATTTAACCTTTATTTAACCAGGTAGACCATTTGAGAACAAGTTCTCATTTACAACTGCGACCTGGCTAAGATAAAGCATAGCAGTGCGACACAAACAACAACACATGGAATAAACAAACGTACAGTCAATAACACAATAGAAAAAAATCTACAGTATATACAATGTGTGCAAATGAGGTAAGATTTGGGAGGTAAGGCAATAAATATGCCATAGTGGCGAAGTAATTACAATTTAGCAATTAAACACTGGAGTGATAGACGTGCAGAAGATGAATGCGCAAGTAGAGATACTGGGGTGCAAAGGAGCAAAAAAAACTAAAACAATATGGGGATGAGGTAGTTGGATGGGCTATTTACAGATGGGCTATGTACAGGTGCAATGATCTGTGAGCTGTTCTGACAGCTGATGCTTAAAGTTAGCGATCCTCGACTTCATCTACAAAATAGCTTCCAACACTCTACTCAGCAAACTGGATGCAGTCTATCACAGTGCCATTCGTTTTGTTACCAAAGCCCCTTATACCACCCACCACTGCGACCTGCATGCTCTCGACGGCTGGCCCTCGCTACATATTCGTCGCCAGACCCACTGGCTCCAGGTCATCTATAAGTCTATGATAGGTAAAGCTACGACTTATCTCAGCTCACTGGTCACGATAACAACACCCACCCGTAGCACGCGCTCCAGCAGGTACAGTATATCCCACTGGTCATCCCCAAAGCCAACACCTCCTTTGGCCGCCTTTCCTTCCAGTTCTCTGCTGCCAGTGACTGGAACGAATTGCAAAAATCGCTGAAGCTGGAGACTTATATTTCCCTCACTAACTTTAAACATCAGTTATCTGAGCAGCTAACCGTTCGCTGCAGCTGTACATAGTCCATCTGTAAATAGCCCACCCAATCTACCTACCTCATCCCCATATTGTTTTTAATTACTTTTCTGCTCTTTTGCATACCAGTATCTCTACCTGCACATCATCATCTGCTCATGTATCACTCCAGTGTTAATCTGCTAAATTGTAATTACTTCGCTACTATGGCCTATTTATTGCCTACCTCCTCACGCCATTTGCACACACTGTATATAGACTTTCTTTTTTTCTATTGTGTTAGTGACTGTACGCTTGTTTATTCCATGTGTAACTCTGTGCTGTTGTTTGTGTCGCACTGCTTTGCTTTATCTTGGCCAGGTCGCAGTTGTAAATGAGAACTTGTTCTCAACTAGCTTACCTGGTTTAACAAAGATTAAGATTTTAAAAAATGAGTCTCCAGCTTCAGTGAAGCTATTGTGGAGGACTTAATTCTTCCTGCTGTCTCGGCTATGGCTGGGACAATGCTGGGAGAAAAGGCCCAAAAACTATACATACAATGCCTTCATCAAACAACACTGTTTCACAATGCATCAGTGATATGGCAGGAGATGTTTTGAAACAATTACTGCTTCGCATACAAGCCAGTGAATTCTATGCGTTACAGCTGAATGAGTCAACAGACGTGGCGGGCCTGGCACAGCTCCTGGTATAGGTCCGTTACGTTTATGGGGGGTCAATTAAGACATCCTCTCTGCAAACCTCTGGAAACCAGGACAACATGAGAGGATATTTTTAAAGTACTGGACAGCTTTGTGACATCAAATGGACTTTGGTGGTCAAGATGTGTTGGTATCTGTACTGAAGGCACAAAAGCCATGACAGGAAGACATAGTGGAGTGGTAACGCGCATGCAAGCAGTTGCTCCCGATGCCACTTGGGTACATTGCAGCATCCACCGAGAGGCTCTTGCTGCCAAGGGAATGCCTGACAGCTTGAAAGACGTTTTGGACACTACAGTGAAAATGGTTAACTTTGTTAAAGCAATGCCCCTGAACTCTCATGTATTTTCTGCATTATGCAATGATATGGGCATTATGAAATGATATGGACATACATAAGTGTGCTGGTTATCAAGGGACAAAGTATTAAGTATAGTTTCAAGTTTCTCACATGACTGGCCTATCTGGGTGATGTTTTTCTCCCCTGAATGATCTAAATCTAGGATTACAGGGACTCTCCGCAACTATATTCAATGTGACGGAACAAAATTGTGGCAAAGATTAAGAAATTGGAGCTCTTCTCTATCTGCATTAACAAGGACAACACATAGGTCTTTCCATCATTGTACATTTTTTGTGTGCAAATGAACTCAAGCTTACGGACAATGTCAAATGTGATATAGCGAAGCACCTGAGTGAGCTTGGTGCGCAATTACACAGGTGCTTTCCCGAAACAGACGACACTAACAACTGGATTTGTTATCCCTTTTATGCCCTGTCTCCGGTACACTTACCGATGTCTGAACAAGAGAGCCTCATCGAAATTGCAACAAGCAGTTCTGTGAAATTCTTATTTAATCAGAAGTCACTGCCAGATTTCTGGATAGGGCTGCGCTCAGAGTTTCTTGCCTTGGCAAATTGCGCTGTTAAGACACTGATACCCTTTGCAACCACGTACCTATGCGAGAGTGGATTCTCGGCCCTCACTAGCATGAAAACTAAATCCAGCACAGACTTTGTGTGGACAATTATTTAAGACTGAGATGCTCTCCAATACAACCCAACATTGCAGAGTTATGTGCATCCTTTCAAGCAAACCCTTCTCATTAACCTGTGGTGAGTTATTCACAATCTTTTATAAATTTTATTAACAAATAAGGTTTTATATGTAACAAGAGCAAAATTATTCATTATTATTATTTGTGCCTTGGTCCTATAAGAGTTTTTTGTCACTTCCTACAAGCCAGGTTGTGACAAATTCACACTCATTCTTATGTTTAATAAATCAAATGTGACTAAATGATATTAGTCACGTGCACCGAATACAACAGGTGTAGACCTTACAGTGAAATGCTTACTTACGAGTCCCTAACCAACAATGCAGTTAAAAAATACTGATAAGAATAAGAAATAAAAGTAACAAGTAATTAAGAGCAGCAGTAAATTAACAATAGCGAGACTATATACAAGGGGGTACCGGTACAGAGTCAATGTGCGGGGGCACCGGTTAGTTGAGGTAATATGTACACGTAGGTAGAGTTATTAAAGTGACTATGCATAGATGATAATAACAGAGAGTAGCAGCAGTGTAAAAGAGGGGGGGGGGACAATGCAAATAGTCTGAGTAGCCATGTGATCAGATGTTCAGGAGTCTTATGGCTTGGGGGTAGATGCTGTTTAGTTGCCTCTTGGACCTAGACTTGGCGCTTCGGTACCTCTTGCCGTGCGGGAGCAGAGAAAACAGTCTATGACTAGGGTGGCTGGAGTCTTTGACAATTTTTAGGGCCTTCCTCTGACACCGCCTGGTATAGAGGTCCTGGATGGCAGGAAGCTTGTACCCAGTGATATACTGGGCCGTTTGCACTACCCTCTGTAGTGCCTTGCGGTCGGAGGCCGAGCAGTTGCCATTCCAGGCAGTGATGCAACCGGTCAGGATACTCTCGATGGTGCAGCTGTAGAACCTTTTGTGGATCTGAGGACCCAAGCCAAATCTTTTCAGTCTCCTGAGAGGGAACAGGTTTTGTCATGCCCTCTTCACGACTGTCTTGGTGTGCTTGGACAATGTTCGTTTGTTGGTGATGTGGACACCAAGAATCTTGAAGCTCTCAACCTGCTCCACTACAGCCCCGTCAATGAGAATGGGGGCATACTCGGTCCTCTTTTTCCTGGAGTCCACAATCATCTCCTTTGTCTTGATCACGTTGAAGGAGAGGTTTTTGTCCTGGCACCACATGGCCAGGTCTATGACCACCTCCCTATAGGCTGTCTCGTTGTTGTCGGTGATCAGGCCTACCACTGTTGTGTCATCGACAAATTTAATGAGGGTGTTGGAGTCGTGCCTGGCCACGCAGTCATGAGTGAACAGGGAGTACAGGAGAGGACTGAGCACGCACCCCTGAGGGGTCCCTGTGTTGAAGATCAGTGTGGCGGATGTGTTGTTACCTACCCTAACCACCTGGGGGCGGCTCTTCAGGAAGTCCAGGATCCAGTTGCAGAGGGAGGTGTTTAGTCCCAGGGTCCTTAGCTTATTGATGAGCTTTGAGGGCACTATTGTGTTAAACGCTGAGCTGTAGTCAATGAATAGCATTGTCACATAGATGTTCCTTTTGTCCAGGTGAGAAAGGGCAGTGTGGAGTGCAATAGAGATTGCATCATCTGTGGATCTTTTGGGGCGGTATGCACATTGGAGTGGGTCTAGGGTTTCCAGGATAATGGTATTGATGTGAGCCATGACCAGCCTTTCAAAGCACTCATGGCTACAGACGTGAGTGCTACGGGTCGGTAGTCATTTAGGCATGTTCCCTTTGTGTTCTTGGGCACAGGCACAATGGTGGTCTGCTTAAAACATGTTGTTTTACAAACTCAGACAGAGAGAGGTTGAAAATGTCAGTGAAGATTGCATCTTAGTGGAAGAAGCGTCACTACAGTCCCTGGTCGAATCTAGGCTGTATCACATCCGGACATGATTGGGAGTCCCATAGGGTGGCACACAATTGGCCCAGCGTCGTCCAGGTTTGGCTGAGGTAGGCCTGGTTCTAGAGGGGGTACGCAGCTGGAGGTTGAATTTTTGGGACTATAAAAAGTTTGGGAACCACTGCTCTACAGGATCGGTGGGTCCCCCACGGGATGGCTGAGCTAATATAGGCTAATGCGATTAGCATGAGGTTGTAAGTAACAAGAACATTTCCCAGGACATAGACATACAGTTGAAGTAGGAAGTTTACATACACCTTAGCCAAATACATTTAAACTCAGTTTTTCAGAATTGCTGACATTTAATCCTAGTAAAAATTCCCTGTCTTAGTTCAGTTAGGATCACCACTTTATTTTAAGAATGTGAAATGTCAGAATAATAGGGTTGATTTATTTCAGCTTTTATTTCTTTCATCACATTCCCAGTGGGTCAGAAGTTTACATACACTCAATTAGTATTTGGTAGTATTGCCTTTCAATTGTTTAACTTGGGTGAAATTTTTGGGGGAGTCTTCCTTAAGCTTCCCACAATAAGTTGGGTGAATTTTGGCCCATTCCTGCTGACAGAGCTAGTGTAACTGAGTCAGGTTTGTAGGCCTCCTTGCTCGCACACGCCTTTTCAGTTCTGCCCACAAATTCTCTATGGGATTAAGGTCAGGGCTTTGTGATGGCCACTCCAATACCTTGACTGTGTTGTCCTTAAGCCATTTTGCCTTTGGATGTTTGGAAGTATGCTTGGTGTCATTGTCCATTTGGAAGACCCATTTGCGACCAAGCTTTAACTTCCTGACTGATGTGAGATGTTGAGATGTTGCTTCAATATTTCAACATAATTTTCCTTTCCTCATGATGCCATCTATTTTGTGAAGTGCACCAGTCCCTCCTGCAGCAAAGCACCCCCACAACATGATGCTGCCACCCCCGTGCTTCACGGTTGGGATGGTGTTCTTCAGCTTGCAAGCATCCCCCTTGTACCTCCAAACATAACGATGGTCATTATGGCCAAACAGTTCCCTTTTTTTCATCAGACCAGATGACATTTCTCCAAAAAGTACAATCTTTGTCCCCATGTGCAGTTGCAAACCGTAGTCTGGCTTTTTTATGGCGGTTGTGGAGCAGTGGCTAATTCCTTGCTGAGGGGCCTTTCAGGTTGTGTCAATATAGAACTCATTTTACTGTGGATATAGATACTTCTGTACCCGTTTCCTCCAGTATCTTCACAAGGTCATTGGCTGTTGTTCTGGGATTGATTTGCACTTTTCGCACCAAAGTACGTTAATCTCTAGGAGACAGAACGCGTCTCCTTTCTGAGCGGTATGACGGCTGCGTGGACCCATGTTGTTTATACTTGCGTACGATTGTTTGTACAGATGAACGTGGTACCTTCAGGCGTTTGGAAGTTGCTCCCAAGGTCCCGTGTGGCTCAGTTGGTAGAGCATGGCGCTTGCAACGCCAGGGTTGTGGGTTCAATTCCCACGGGGGGACCAGGATGAATATGTATGAACTTTCCAATTTGTAAGTCGCTCTGGATAAGAGCGTCTGCTAAATGACTTAAATGTAAATGAACCAGACTTGTGGAGGACTACAAGGTTTTTTCTGAGGTCTTGGCTGATTTCTTTTGATTTTCCTATGATGTCAAGCAAAGAGGCACTGAGTTTGAAGGTAGGTCTTGAAATACATCCACAGTTACACTCAAATGATGTCAATTAGCCTATCAGAAGCTTCTAAAGCCATAACATAATTTTGTGGAATTCTCCGAGCTGTTTAAAGGCACAGTCAACTTAGTGTATGTAAACTTCTGAACAACTGGAATTGTGATACAGTGAATTATAAGTGAAATAATCTGTCTGTGAACAATTATTGGAAAAATGACTTGTGTCATGCACAAAGTAGATGTCCTAACCGACTTGCCAAAACTATAGTTTGTTATTAACAAGAAATGTGTGGAGTGGTTGAAAAACGAGTTTTAATAACTCCAACCTAAGTGTATGTAAACTTCCGACTTCAACTGTATCTGATATTGGCAGAAAGCTTAAATTATTGTTAATTTAACTGCACTGTCCAATAAACATTAGCTATTACAGTGAAAGAATACCATGCTATTGTTTGAGGAGAGTGCACAGTTATGAACTTGAAAAGTTATTAATAAGCCAATTAGGCACATTTGGGCAGTCTTGATACAACGTTTTGAACAGAAATGCAATGGTTCATTGGATCAGTCTAAAACGTTGCACATACACTGCTGCCATCCAGTGGCCAAAATCTAAATTACGCCTGGGCTGGATTAATACATTATGGCCTTTCTCTTGCATTTCAAAGACTATGGTACAAAAAAATACATAGAAGCGCATGTTTTTTTATTTGTGTATTATCTTTTACCAGATCTAATGTGTTATATTATACTACATTCATTTTACATTTCCATAAACTTAAAAGTGTTATGCATATCCTTGCTTCAAATCCTGAGCTACAGGCAGTTAGAATTGGGTATGTCATTTTAGGCGAAAATTGAAAAAAGGGGCAGATCCTTAAGAGGTTTTTAAGGTATCTTTACTTTTACTCAAGTATGACAACTGAGTACTTTTTCCACCACTGCATGGTTGTGTGAATGTATCTGCTTACCTACTGGCAGTGCGTATGGCCAGGAACATGCAGAGGTAGCAGTAGGAGATGATGCCCAGTGGGATGAAGAACACAAAGATGCATAGCATCAGAGTGTAACTCCTATTGGCTGGTGTGGAGGTCACATAATCCCACGTACAGGAGGTCATCAGGCCCTCAGGGATATAAGAACCTGGTGAGGGACAATGGGTTAAGATTAGTGTTGGGGTTGGGGTTAGGGTTAAGGTTAGGGTCCCGGTTGGGGTTAGGGTTGGGATTAAGGCTGCGGTCAGGGTAAGTGTCAGGGTTGGAGATCAAGTGTTTGAGAAAGAGAGAGGAGATTATTGTATCATTGCACCTGTAGAGAGACGAAGAAGAGTGATGGGAAAGTGAGAGCGTTGTAGAGATAAGATAAAAGGATGGTAGTCTGGTCCGAGATCTGTTTGGACTCTTGCCAACTCTATTAGTGTCATTGTCTAGCAAATGTGTGAGTATCTAGCACATGGCATGACTATTCCCTAACACATTGGCAAGAGAGCAGAAACAGTCAGAAAACTGGCACCCAAAAGGATGGCACTAGTGGAGGGAACTCACTCCAGCCAAAGAGAGGCGCCAGGCTCCAGCACAGCGAGTAGAGCCAGACAATGACGATGACAACGGAAGTGCGGCGTTTAGAGGTCCAGTGGAGGGCCTGTAGGGGCTTGGTGATGACGATGTAGCGGTCAATGGAGATAGCCAGCAGGTTGATCATGGAGGTGATCCCAAATAAGGCCCCACAGAAGGCGTACATCTTACAGCCTGTACAGAAATCATTTAGAGATCTTACAAGCTGAGTAATCTCACAGGATAGAAAATTAGTGATGCAGAGAGATGGAATTTCCACAATTAATTTGATTTGTATTTTTTGTTCAGCATGGATAGCGTAATTCAGCTCCAAATACCAAAGTAGCTGAAGCTTTCCATTAAGACAACTGATTTGATGCGGTATTTTACCCAAGTTATGGGATGAAGGTAAAAGTACCTGTTTCTCCAAAAACCCACTCCTTGTAGAGACAGTTGACAAAGAAGATAGGGGACTGTGTGATGGCCATGAGGAAGTCACTCACTGCCAGATTCATGATGAAATAGTTGGGAGGAGTCCGGAGCTTCTTGTTACTGAAATACAGAAGAAATATACAGTGTTTATGTTTTCAAAAAATAGATTCATTGTTATTAGCTTACTACTCACTTAAGATTTGACCTTTATCTTTATCACTAAAGCTTTAGCATTATAACAGAATAGCTTCTATCCAGGTAATGAAGTAAAGATTAGGTCAGAAGGCAAGGATGCGATGCTGTACTTTCACATTAGTCAAAAAGTGAAACCACTGGAACATGACCCCACACTCAGTTTGCTAACTACCTCGTGACCACACTCCCCTCTGTGATCTGAATTCCTTTAAGTGAATGTATCTCACTCTCTTGCCAACCATTCTAATTTAGGATGTAGAGTCTGAGTGGGTGAATTATCATTACATGAATCCATGACTGTTATTACAGTTGTCCATTAATCCCACCACAAACAAAATTCAGCATAAGTAATGCTCAGTGATCAGCCATCACCTGCTGACAACCAGCCACCTCCCCAGCCCCCTCCTCCTCCTCCTCCTCCTCCTCCTCCTCCTCACCATACCAATCCCTCGCTCTCGCCTCGCCCTGAGTCAATACACTCACTATTATCCCTCCTAGCAGCAGAGGTCATCCCCTACCTAGAAATACCTCCTGTTTTCCAAGAAACTAGACTGGCTCACAGCATCAGGGGAAATCAGACCGGCCCAATACAATTACAGAGTCAATTCAAGTTAGTATTTCAAGTCATTTCCAATGGCATGAAAATATCCCCTGATTTTGCTTGAGGGTGAGTGAATGGGTGAGAGAGTGCCCTCTGCCCTCCCCACTGTGAACATGGCCTGATTTCTGCTCGGAGTGTTTTGTGCTAAATAATGTTAATAACATTTAGATAGAGAAGTGACATGTTGGATTAGTGGAGAGTGACGTGTTGCAGTTGTTGCCAGCTTCAGTAGGAGGAAGCAATGTCACCATGCTCTCATGTGGATCTGGGATTTGATTTTCACAAATCAAAGAGGAGATGTGATGCAATGGTCTCAATGGTCTCCGGTCGTCTCTCTGAGATCCTTAACTAAACACGAAGGACTCCACGGCCTGTGGAGCTCTCACGCATTACTAACAGAGAGGAGAGGACGAGGAGTACAAGGAGGAGAGAGTGGTAATGAAGACAATGATTAAGAAGAGAGGATGGAGAAAGTAAGGGAGTGGGAAAGATAATGAGGAGAAGAAGGACTTTAGAAGGTGTTTTGTGTTTAGTGACGGAATGCCTGAGCAGGTTTAATCTGTGTCCAGGAAACCAGCCCACAGTGCTCCTCACATTGAACCATCTAGTAAATGTACAGTAACAGAATGTGTCTCCACATCACCAGCACTCTGATCACTGACCCAGATGGGGATCATTAAGATCCCCAGATGGGGGATCATTAAGCATGGGGATCACATAGGGACCTAGGATGAGCCAATCTATGGTCAGATTGAGTACCAATCTGGAACGCTACCCCCATGCTGGGTCTGTTTACGGCGATGGAGGTCAGAGCTCATGCCTGATTCCGCCAAGCTGAGTAAACATAGTTGGAAATCAGACTTTTGTAGAAAATCACTTCCTATTATGTTACTTCTCTGAATGCCATTTTGAGACTCATTTATAGACATGCCAGCGAGGGAGTGAGGGAAAGGAACATATACATTAAGTGTACACAAACTCATTTTCACGTGCCTGGAGTTGATGTTATTGCAAACCATAATAGGTATCTGGAGCCCTTTTCACTTTTCCAAGCAACATAATCTTTAACAACAACCATAGCAACGATGACCGCAAAATGATTCCCTTCATTCTTGTCAAAGTGAAACATATATTTTACGATTAGGACCTCAGGGCCCTTTGAAATGACAAAAAAGTATTCTTAAAGGGATACTTTGGGACTTTCCCCAGAGTCAGATGAACTTGTGGATACCAATTTTATGTTTCTGTGTCCAGTATGAAGGAAGTTAAAGGTTGTTTCACAAGCCAATGCTAACTAGGATTAGCACAATGACTGAAAGTCTATGGGTATCTACTAGCATGCTAAAATCCTGAAGTATCCCTTTAAACACAGAGGCCTTTTAAATGTGTAAGTTAAAAAGAAACATACAGGACTGTATATGGAGTTACACACCCTGTCCACACAGAGCTGTCTTTGATGGCTGTCCTACCATAACGTGTGCAATTCTTCCTGCGCACTGGACAAATCTGTGTCAGTGAGCATTAAAGAGCTGATGCCTCCCACGCTTTCTGCTTTGATGTCAAATGTCAAACAATTGCCTTTGCACATGCACACACATCATCACAGGGTAGCATATGGTCCAAGTTAATTAAGCTCAAATATTCACTGGTACTGAAGCATTTTATTACTTTTATCATGACGATTAGATAATATTATCATAAAACAAAAATTACTAAAACGGGTGTATGGTGATATATAATTTAAATCACCATTGCTTTTATGCTTAAAAAACATCCTTGTGTTTCTATAGTATAGTTATAACACAGTGTGTGAGGATTGTGTTTCTATAGTATAGTTATAACACAATGTGTGAGGATTGTGTTTCTATAGTATAGTTATAACACAGTGTGTGAGGATTGTGTTTCTATAGTATAGTTATAACACAATGTGTGAGGATTGTGTTTCTATAGTATAGTTATAACACAGTGTGTGAGGATTGTGTTTCTATAGTATAGTTATAACACAATGTGTGAGGATTGTGTTTCTATAGTATAGTTATAACACAATGTGTGAGGATTGTGTTTCTATAGTATAGTTATAACACAATGTGTGAGGATTGTGTTTCTATAGTATAGTTATAACACAATGTGTGAGGATTGTGTTTCTATAGTATAGTTATAACACAATGTGTGAGGATTGTGTTTCTATAGTATAGTTATAACACAATGTGTGAGGATTGTGTTTCTATAGTATAGTTATAACACAGTGTGTGAGGATTGTGTTTCTATAGTATAGTTATAACACAGTGTGTGAGGATTGTGTTTCTATAGTATAGTTATAACACAATGTGTGAGGATTGTGTTTCTATAGTATAGTTATAACACAGTGTGTGAGGATTGTGTTTCTATAGTATAGTTATAACACAGTGTGTGAGGATTGTGTTTCTATAGTATAGTTATAACACAATGTGTGAGGATTGTGTTTCTATAGTATAGTTATAACACAGTGTGTGAGGATTGTGTTTCTATAGTATAGTTATAACACAGTGTGTGAGGATTGTGTTTCTATAGTATAGTTATAACACAGTGTGTGAGGATTGTGTTTCTATAGTATAGTTATAACACAATGTGTGAGGATTGTGTTTCTATAGTATAGTTATAACACAGTGTGTGAGGATTGTGTTTCTATAGTATAGTTATAACACAGTGTGTGAGGATTGTGTTTCTATAGTATAGTTATAACACAATGTGTGAGGATTGTGTTTCTATAGTATAGTTATAACACAGTGTGTGAGGATTGTGTTTCTATAGTATAGTTATAACACAGTGTGTGAGGATTGTGTTTCTATAGTATAGTTAAAACACAATGTGTGAGGATTGTGTTTCTATAGTATAGTTATAACACAATGTGTGAGGATTGTGTTTCTATAGTATAGTTATAACACAGTGTGTGAGGATTGTGTTTCTATAGTATAGTTATAACACAATGTGTGAGGATTGTGTTTCTATAGTATAGTTATAACACAATGTGTGAGGATTGTGTTTCTATAGTATAGTTATAACACAATGTGTGAGGATTGTGTTTCTATAGTATAGTTATAACACAATGTGTGAGGATTGTGTTTCTATAGTATAGTTATAACACAATGTGTGAGGATTGTGTTTCTATAGTATAGTTATAACACAATGTGTGAGGATTGTGTTTCTATAGTATAGTTATAACACAATGTGTGAGGATTGTGTTTCTATAGTATAGTTATAACACAATGTGTGAGGATTGTGTTTCTATAGTATAGTTATAACACAATGTGTGAGGATTGTGTTTCTATAGTATAGTTATAACACGTGTGAGGATTGTGTTTCTATAGTATAGTTATAACACAATGTGTGAGGATTGTGTTTCTATAGTATAGTTATAACACGTGTGAGGATTGTGTTTCTATAGTATAGTTATAACACAATGTGTGAGGATTGTGTTTCTATAGTATAGTTATAACACAGTGTGTGTGGATTGTGTTTCTATAGTATAGTTATAACACAATGTGTGAGGATTGTGTTTCTATAGTATAGTTATAACACAATGTGTGAGGATTGTGTTTCTATAGTATAGTTATAACACAGTGTGTGTGGATTGTGTTTCTATAGTATAGTTATAACACAATGTGTGAGGATTGTGTTTCTATAGTATAGTTATAACACAGTGTGTGTGGATTGTGTTTCTATACAATGTGTGGGGGTGAAGGGTAAAAATACATGTGTGGCTACAGCAGAGATTGAATGGTTGCATGGGAGTACCATGTCGCAGCATCAGTCAAGGATCTTCTTAATGCACAAAGCATGTCAGCAGCACACCCAGGGAACCTTGCCATCTCTACTGCCGTCTCCACTGCCGTGTGGAGTGAGCCACTGACAGCTAGCGGAATAAAGCCACTAGCTTGGAGTCAGTCACGCTCCTACCAGACGACCTAAACTGTAGCTATATGTACAACCTAGTGAGCTCTCCCAGCTCATATAGCGCAAGGGAACAGCAAACCTGATTTCAGACAAAAATAAAGCAACACCTCACAGCACAACGCCTCTCCCCCATGTGACCTAATATTTGTGTGTATGCACTGACGTGTATGTTAACTGATAGATGGACACACACTCTAACACACACTGTACACACACTCACAAATTATTATTCTTTGGTTATATTGTTTTTGTGTTTCGTTTAAAAAACAAACATTTTTGTGTCTTTGTATATGTACTGTGTATACTGAGTGTACAAAATATAAGGAACACCCTCCTACTTTTGCTCTCAGAACAGCCGCAATTCGTCAATGAATGGACTCCACAGGGTGTCGGAAGCTTTCCACAGGTATGCTGGCCCATGTTGAAGCCAATGCTTACACAGTTGTGTAAAGTTGGCTGGATGTCCTTTGGGTGGTGGATCATTCTTGATACACACGCGAAACAGTTGAGCGTGAAAAACCCAGCAGCGTTGCAGTTCTTGACACAAACCTGGCACCTACTACCATACCCCGTTCAAAGGCACTTAAATCTTTTGTCTTGCCCATTCACACTCTGAATGGCACACATACACAATCCATGTCTCAATTGTGTCAAGGCCTAAAAATCCTTTAACCCGTCTCCTCCCCTTCATCTACACTGATTGAAGTGGATTTACCAAATGGGGTCAATAACGGATTATAGCTTTCACCTGGTTTCACCTGGTTTCACCTGGATTTACCTGGATTCACCTGGTTTCACCTGGATTCACCTGATTTCACCTGCTTTCACCTTTATTCACCTGGATTCACCTGGTTTCACCTGGATTCACCTGGTTTCACCTGGATTCACCTGGAAATATGAATGGAAAGAGCAGGTATTCTTAATGTTTTATATACACTGAATATACCAAACATTAGGAATGCCTTCCTAATATTGAGTTGCACCCCGCCCCAACCCCCCTTCTTCCCTCAGGCCAGCCTCAATTCGTCGGGGCATGGACTCTACAAGGTGTCAAACGTTCCATGTCTCAAGGCTTAAAAATCCTTCTTTAACTTGTCTTCTCCCCTTCATCTACACTGATTGAAGTGGATTTAACAAATTACATCAATAAGGGATCATAGATTTCACCTGGATTCACCTGGTCAGTCTATGTCATGGAAAGAGCAGTGTTCTAAATGTTTTGTATACTCGGTATATATATATATATATATACACAATATAACATGTAACATGTAAAGTGTTGGCCCCATGTTTCATGAGCTGAAATAAAAAATCCTAGACATTTTCCATACGCACAAAAAAAAAAAAAAAAACATATTTTTGGCTAAAATTTGTTTACATCCCTGTTAGTGAGCATTTCTCCTTTCCCAAGATAATCCATCCACCTTTACAGGTGCACCTTGTGCTGGGGACAATAAAACACCACTTTAAAATGTACAGTTTTGTCACAATTCCACAGATTAAGTTTTGAGGGAGTGTGCAGGTGGCATGCTGACTGCAGAGCTGTTGCAAGATAATTTAATGTTAATTTCTCTACCATAAGCTGCCTCCAATGTCGTTTTAGAGAATTTTCAGTACGTCTAACCAGCCTCTCAAACGCAGACCACGTGTAACCATACCAGCCAAGGACCGCTAGAATCCGTTATTGACCTAATTTGTTAAATACAGTACCTTCTGAAAGTATTCAGACCCCTTGATTTTTTCAAAATTGTGTTACGTTACAGCCTTATTCTAAAATGGATTTAAAAATCTTAGCAATCTACACACAATACCCCATAATGACAAAGCGAAAACAGATTTTTTGACATTTTTGCAAATGTATAAAAAAAAATGCTTGACTTCTGTTACCCAGCATTAGCAAGCCTCGCACTGCTGCTTCGAGCACCATCGAAAATACGTTTTTTTAAATGTCAAATTAGCAAACATTTCTAAAAACCTGTTTTTGCTTTGTCATTATGGGGTATTGTATGTAGATTGATGAGGGGGAAAAATGTTTTAATAAATTTTAGAATAAGGCTGTCAAGTAACAAAATGTGGAAAAAGTCAAGGGGTCAGAATACTTTCCGAAGGCACTGTATATACGGTACTTTCGGAAAGTATTCAGACCCCTTCCATTTTCCACATTTTGTTACGTTATAGCCTTAATCTAAAATTGATTAAATAAACAAATTCCCCATCAATCTACACGCAATACCCCATAATGACAAAGCGAGTGCAGGTTATATATATAAAAATAAAAACAGAAATACCTTATTTACATAATTATTATTTACATATTATTCAGACCCTAGGCATTGAGACTCGAAATTGAGCTCAGGGGCATCCTGTTTCAATTGATCATCCTTGAGATGTTTCTACAACTTGATTGGAGTCCACCTGTGATAAACACAATTGATTGGACATTATTTGGAAAGGCACACACCTGTCTATATAAGGTCCGACAGTTGACAGTGCATGTCAGAGCAAAAAAACAAGCCATGAGGTCGTAGGAATTGTCCGTAGAGCTCCGAGACAGGATTGTGTCGAGGCACAGATCAGGGGAAGAGTATCAAAAAATGTCTGCAGTGTTGAAGGTCCCAAAGAGCACAGTGGCCTCCATCATTCTTAAAATGGAAGAAGTTTGGAACCACCAAGACTCTTCCTAGAGCTGGCTGCCCGGCCAAACTGAGCAATAAGGGGAAAAGGGCCTTGGTCAGGGAGGTGACCAAGAACCTGATGTTCACTCTGACAGAGCTCCAGCGTTCCTCTTTGGAGATGGGAGAACCTTCCAGAAGTTCTACCATCTCTGCAGCACTCCACCAATCAGGTCTTTATGGTGGAGTGGCCAGACGTAAGCCACTCCTCAGTAAAAGGCACATGACAGCCCGCTTGGAGTTTGCCAAAAGGCACCTAAAGTACTCTAAGACTGAGAAACAAGATTCTTTGGTCTGATGAAAGACTTCCGGTTTGGAGAGAGTAGTCGCATTCCACTCTCGCTCCCCAGGTAGTATTACCATTTCATTTTCATTACATTTTCATTACACTTTCATTACAGTACAACGGTTTGATTTGTTTGATCTTAGCTAGCTACATAGCCGTCTTTGTATCAAAGATAATTGTGTAGTTATTGAGGTTCGCTAGCCAGCTATTTTCGTCGTAACGTAACGTAGTCAACACTGCTAGCTAGCCAGCTAGCCAGCTAGCCACCGAATAGCAGCACTGCAGAAACGATTACATTACAACGGAACGACTTGATTAGTGTAGTGTTAGCTAGCTACATAGTTGTCTTTGCTATCTTTGTATCTAAGATAATTGTGTAGCTTAGAGTAGTTTAGAGTAATTATTCGGTTAGCTAGCCAGCTATTTTCGTCCGCCGCGCTGCCGTTCTGCTACCTAGTCAACACTGCTAGCTAACACTGCTAGCTAGCCAACTTCTACCGAATAGCAGCACTGTAGAAACTCACATTACAACTTACATTACAACGGAACGACTTGATTAGCGTAGTGTTAGCTAGCTACATAGTTGTCTTTGCTGTCCTTGTATCCAAGATAATTGTGTAGTTTTGAGAATTGTCGAGGTTACCTAGCCAGTTAGAGGTTACCTAGCCAGCTACACTTTCAAACAAAGTCAACAACGCAGCCACTGCTAGCCAGCCTACTTCACCGCCAGCAGTACTATATCATTTTAGTCAATAAGATTTAATTTAATTTTTGCAACGTAAGCTTAACTTTCTGAACATTCGAGACGTGTAGTCCACTTGTCATTCTAATCTCCTTTGCATTAGCGTAGCCTCTTCTGTAGCCTGTCAACTATGTGTCTGTCTATCCCTCTTCTCTCCTCTCTGCACAGACCATACAAACGCTTCACACCGCGTGGCCGCCGCTACCCTAACCTGGTGGTTCCAGCGCGCACGACCCACGTGGAGTTCCAGGTCTCCGGCAGCCTCTGGAACTGCCGATCTGCGGCCAACAAGGCAGAGTTCATCTCAGCCTATGCGTCCCTCCAGTCCCTCGACTTCTTGGCACTGACGGAAACATGGATTACCACTGATAACACTGCTACTCCTACTGCTCTCTCCTCGTCTGCCCACGTGTTCTCGCACACCCCGAGAGCTTCTGGTCAGCGGGGTGGTGGCACTGGGATCCTCATCTCTCCCAAGTGGACATTCTCTCTTTCTCCCCTGACCCATCTGTCTATCGCCTCCTTTGAATTCCATGCTGTCACAGTTACCAGCCCTTTCAAGCTTAACATCCTTATCATTTATTGCCCTCCAGGTTCCCTTGGAGAGTTCATCAATGAGCTTGACGCCCTGATAAGTTCCTTTCCTGAGGATGGCTCACCTCTCACAGTTCTGGGTGACTTTAACCTCCCCACGTCTACCTTTGACTCATTCCTCTTTGCCTCCTTCTTTCCACTCCTCTCCTCTTTTGACCTCACCCTCTCACCTTCCCCCCCTACTCACAAGGCAGGCAATACGCTTGACCTCATCTTTACTAGATGCTGTTCTTCCACTAATCTCATTGCAACTCCCCTCCAAGTCTCCGACCACTACCTTGTATCCTTTTCCCTCTCGCTCTCATCCAACACTTCCCACACTGCCCCTACTCAGATAGTATCGCGCCGTCCCAACCTTCGCTCTCTCTCCCCCGCTACTCTCTCCTCTTCCATCCTATCATCTCTTCCCTCTGCTCAAACCTTCTCCAACCTATCTCCTGATTCTGCCTCCTCAACCCTCCTCTCCTCCCTCTCTGCATCCTTTGACTCTCTATGTCCCCTATCCTCCAGGCCGGCTCGGTCCTCCCCTCCTGCTCCGTGGCTCGACGACTCACTGCGAGCTCACAGAACAGGGCTCCGGGCAGCCGAGCGGAAATGGAGGAAAACTCGCCTCCCTGCGGACCTGGCATCCTTTCACTCCCTCCTCTCTACATTCTCCTCTTCTGTCTCTGCTGCTAAAGCCACTTTCTACCACTCTAAATTCCAAGCATCTGCCTCTAACCCTAGGAAGCTCTTTGCCACCTTCTCCTCCCTCCTGAATCCTCCTCCCCCTCCTCCCCCCTCCTCCCTCTCTGCGGATGACTTCGTCAACCATTTTGAAAAGAAGGTCGACGACATCCGATCCTCGTTTGCTAAGTCAAACGACACCGCTGGTTCTGCTCACACTGCCCTACCCTGTGCTTTGACCTCTTTCTCCCCTCTCTCTCCAGATGAAATCTTGCGTCTTGTGACGGCCGGCCGCCCAACAACCTGCCCGCTTGACCCTATCCCCTCCTCTCTTCTCCAGACCATTTCCGGAGACCTTCTCTCTTACCTCACCTCGCTCATCAACTCATCTTTGACCGCTGGCTACGTCCCTTCCGTCTTCAAGAGAGCGAGAGTTGCACCCCTTCTGAAAAAACCTACACTTGATCCCTCCGATGTCAACAACTACAGACCAGTATCCCTTCTTTCTTTTCTCTCCAAAACTCTTGAACGTGCCGTCCTTGGCCAGCTCTCCTGCTATCTCTCTCAGAATGACCTTCTTGATCCAAATCAGTCAGGTTCCAAGACTAGTCATTCAACTGAGACTGCTCTTCTCTGTGTCACGGAGGCGCTCCGCACTGCTAAAGCTAACTCTCTCTCCTCTGCTCTCATCCTTCTAGACCTATCGGCTGCCTTTGATACTGTGAACCATCAGATCCTCCTCTCCACCCTCTCCGAGCTGGGCATCTCCGGCGCGGCCCACGCTTGGATTGCGTCCTACCTGACAGGTCGCTCCTACCAGGTGGCGTGGCGAGAATCTGTCTCCGCACCACGTGCTCTCACCACTGGTGTCCCCCAGGGCTCTGTTCTAGGCCCTCTCCTATTCTCGCTATACACCAAGTCACTTGGCTCTGTCATATCCTCACATGGTCTCTCCTATCATTGCTATGCAGACGACACACAATTAATCTTCTCCTTTCCCCCCTCTGATAACCAGGTGGCGAATCGCATCTCTGCATGTCTGGCAGACATATCAGTGTGGATGACGGATCACCACCTCAAGCTGAACCTCGGCAAGACGGAGCTGCTCTTCCTCCCGGGGAAGGACTGCCCGTTCCATGATCTCGCCATCATGGTTGACAACTCCATTGTGTCCTCCTCCCAGAGTGCTAAGAACCTTGGCGTGATCCTGGACAACACCCTGTCGTTCTCAACTCACATCAAGGCGGTGACCCGTTCCTGTAGGTTCATGCTCTACAACATTCGCAGAGTACGACCCTGCCTCACACAGGAAGCAGCGCAGGTCCTAATCCAGGCACTTGTCATCTCCCGTCTGGACTACTGCAACTCGCTGTTGGCTGGGCTCCCTGCCTGTGCTATTAAACCCCTACAACTCATCCAGAACGCCGCAGCCCGTCTGGTGTTCAACCTTCCCAAGTTCTCTCACGTCACCCCGCTCCTCCGCTCTCTCCACTGGCTTCCAGTTGAAGCTTGCATCCGCTACAAGACCATGGTGCTTGCCTACGGAGCTGTGAGGGGAACGGCACCTCCGTACCTTCAGGCTCTGATCAGGCCCTACACCCAAACAAGGGCACTGCGTTCATCCACCTCTGGCCTGCTCGCCTCCCTACCTCTGAGGAAGTACAGTTCCCGCTCAGCCCAGTCAAAACTGTTCGCTGCTCTGGCACCCCAATGGTGGAACAAACTCCCTCACGACGCCAGGTCAGCGGAGTCAATCACCACCTTCCGGAGACACCTGAAACCCCACCTCTTTAAGGAATACCTAGGATAGGATAAAGTAATCCTTCTAACCCCCCCCTCCCCCTTAAAAGAGTTAGATGCACTATTGTAAAGTGGCTGTTCCACTGGATATCATAAGGTGAATGCACCAATTTGTAAGTCGCTCTGGATAAGAGCGTCTGCTAAATGACTTAAATGTAAATGTAAATGATGAAACCAAGATTGAACTCTTTGGCCTGAATGCCAAGCATCACGTCTGGAGGAAACTTGGCACCATCCCTATGTCGAAGCATGGTGGTGACAGCATCATGCTGTTGGAATTTTTTTCAGCGGCAGTGACTGGGAGACTAGTCAGGATCGAGGCAAAGATAAACAGAGCAAAGTACAGATATCCTATATGGAAACCTGCTTTGTCATTATGGGGTATTGTGTGTAGATTGATGAGGAGAAAAAACAATTTAATTCATTTTAGAGGCTGTAGTGTAATAAAATGTGGAAAAAGTCAAGGGGTCTGAATACTTTCTGAATGCATTGTATACAGTATACATTTGGAATGTCTACAACTTACATACATTTAAAAATATGAATAACCTCTTGGAAATAGGAGGCGCCATTTTCACTTTTGGATAAAATGGTGCCCAAATTAAACGGCCTCGTACTCTGTCCTAGATTATATAATATGCATATTATTATTACTATTGGATAGAAAACACTCTGAGGTTTCTAAAACTGTTTGAATTATATCTGTGAGTAAAACAGAACTCATTTGGAAGGCAAACTTCCAAACAGGAAGTGAAAATTCTGAAATGGGTCTCTGTGAAAGGCATCGCCTATTCAATTGCCTTGTATTTATGGATCTGTATGCACTTCATACGCCTTCCACTAGATGTCAACAGGCAGTAGAACATGGAATGAAGTGTCTAGCCTTATGTGGGACCGGATGAGAGTCTTTGGAGTGACAGGTCAGTCATATTGCCAGTTTTTGGCCACACACTTGGGCATGTCATATCTTTGTCTGCAAATCGTTAGATAGACACGAAGAAATGCTCCGTCTGGGATGTTATTGGATATATATGAGAAAAACATCCTGAAGATTGATTCTCAACTGAGTTTGACCAGTTTATTCGACTTTTATTATCACATTTAGAAGTTTTCGTTCATTGCGTCAAATCTTCATGGACACGTGAGCTACACATGCTAGCCAAAGTTGCTAATTCGACAGAAGAAATGGACATTCTAAAACAAAACAACGATTTATTGTGGAACTAGGATTCCTGGCACTGCATTCTGATGTTCATCAAAGTTCATCAAAGGTAAGGGAATATTTATGATGTTATTTCGTATTTTTGTTGACTCTGTTGACTCCAACATGGCGGAGAATGGCTGGGCGCTGTCTCAGATTATTGCATGCTGTGCTTTTTACTAAAGTTATTTTTTTAAATCTAACACAGCGGTTGCATTAAGAACCAGTGTATCTTTAATTATATGTACAACATGTACTTTTCATCAAAGTTTATGATGAGTTTTTCTGTTAGATTGCGTGGCTCTCTAAAATGTCTCCGTATATTTTGGAGCCATTTCTGACCATGGCGCCAATGTAAAACCACGATTTGTAGCTATAAATATGCACATTTTTGAACAAAACATAAATGTATTGTATAACATGATGTCATAAGACTGTCATCTGATGAAGTTGTTCAAAGGTTAGTGATTAATTTTATCTCTATTTGTGGGTTTTGTGAAAGCTATCTTTGCGGTGAAAAAATGGCGTTGTGTTTTGGGCTATTGTGGTGAGCTAACATAAATATATGTTGTGTTTTCGCTGTAAAACATTTTCAAAATCGGACATGTTGGCTGGATTCACAAGATGTTTATCTTTCATTTGCTGTATTGGACTTGTGATTTCATGTATTTATATTATATGATATTCCCTGTTGCGCTAGGCTAGGCTATTCTAGGCAGCATTTCTGATGAGAATGATCCCGGATCCGGGATGGGTATTGAGTAGTTAACATGTAAAGCATTTTTTCGTCATGTGTCAGACCCCAGAAAGACTAGCTGTCGCCAATGGTGCTAATGGGGATACTAAATCAAATAAAATCAAAGCTCTCGGCTCAGGTAGAAATGAAACATATGTTAGAATGGGATATCGCTGTAGAACTGTGAACAAAACAAATTGGATCACACATGTTCAAGCAATCAGATAAGTGTGTAGCCTGTGCATATGGTAATACCAAATCAAATCAAAATCAAATTAAATATCATAGGTATGCCATGCCTTAGTGGAAGAGAAAATGTCTCTGTGCTCTTAGATCAGATGCAGATATCAGTAATTGAATGTGCTTAGTTTTCTGTCAAAGCAGTAGTAGACCTAGCTACTATGTTAGCTCTGTCAAAGGTCTGCTATGACCGAAAGCTAAGCACATGAAATTACCGGAATTAGCATTTTATCGAAGAGTGCAGAGACTTTCTTCACTGTGGTCTCTAATCTTCCTGCACCTCAGCTACTTTTACCGAATGGTACAATACGTACAGCAGATTTCACTAATGCCTTCCATGAAGGGGGTCTATGAAGGGTCATAGTGTCTAGAAGAATGTCTTCTCTCCAACTATGAAACACTTCATGATTTGAGAGTAGGGTTAACAACCAAAATACAAGGTGGCCATCGAGATCCCAACAGTTGAAAAACCCAGCCACATAACTCCTGTAATTAGTTGTTGTTGTGAATTACATGTAAAATAGACAGCTGTTTGCTTGGCATGCCATTCATTATTTCTATATCTGAGAGCTCCAGTTTGTTGTTCAACGTGAACTAAAAGTAAATCAGTTGTGTGTCACCACCGCACCAGACCAGCCAGCCGGACAATGTGTGACTTCTTTCTGTCACCCAGCATTAGCAAGCCTCGCTCTGTCGCTTCGAGCACCGTCGAAAATAAGTCTTAGTGTCAGAACAGTACCATGTCAAAACACATGACGCTCAAGATCACATTGTTAAATCAAACACATCATCCTGCTGCAACCTCTGAGGTTCACTTTCTCTCAGCTGGCCAATGATGAACCAGGGACAATGATTTATGAATAGTGACTACTCCATTACCGAAGACCTGAACATGAACAGTTTTTAGGAATTTTAAAGGATAGGATTCTGTAGGCAGATGAGGATGAACAGGCAGATGAACAGGCAGATGAGGACAAATCACAGAGCTTAAGCCAAAGGGTGTGAAAATCCAGGAAAGATTAAATAGAAGATGTAGTTGAAATGTGAGGCATGCCTGTCCTCAAATCTCTCAAAGACCTTCAGAAATCCAAATATCCTCTTTAAATACCCTGCATGGAAAAATCTCTTCTGTAAACACTTCGAAATTACTTCGGTGAATCAAATAAAAACAGGTTTTCAGGGGAAAAAACTGAAACACATCAGCCTCAGTGCCATTCTGCAAGAGAGAATAAACAGACTGGCACCCAACCTAGAAACACTTGCCCTCTCTTCTCCATAACCCCCTTCCCTTAGGTACTGTGGCCTACCTGAAGAAGGCGTACATCACCAGGGCATTCCCACCGACCCCCACTGCTCCGATCACCACAACGAAGCAGGCCACGATGTAATGAGCTTGGTCTGGCACGTCTACCTTCCGGAAGAAACCTCGGTCCATGTTGTCCATGCCTGACATGCCTGGGACAGAGAGAGAAGCTCAGTCCATATGAACAACCTAATGCATCATACAACACTTTCACTAAAGCACTTTAACCATAGATCTCTCTCTCTCTCTCTTTCACAATATCTCTCTTGTGAAGCTCTCTCTCTCTCTCTCTCTCTCTCCATTTATGTTTCTCCCTTTTCTCTCTTTTCTCATTATATAAGACTGTGCACCATAAGTATCCATTCAAATATCTGGGGGCTACAAATCAAACAAACCACCCAGTCCCCCTCTGCATATTCACTCATGTAAACCTTTGATGCTTTCCTTCAGTTCCTTCAGTCCAGAAACAGTTTCTCCCATTTCCTAATGTAACGTACTGTCATTTATTCAGACAGGCTGGCTTGCCTTCTCAAGCTCTGTTTAGCTGAAATGTCACACCCTATGTCTCATCATAGCAGTGGAACAATACACAGAGTCTTTCAACATATTCATAAGGCATGTATACTAGGCGCTTCCTACTAGCGAGGACTGTGAAGAGACACACATACGCATACACTGTAATATTGTTGTATGGTGGTATTTTTACATTTTTGTATTGTACATTTTGTATTGTATATATGTAGTGATGGAACAATGTTATATGATGTACTGTTTAATCTTTTGTTTTACATGTAATGTAAGGGCTTTAACGTGTTTGGACCCCAGGAAGAGTAGATGTTGCCTTGGCAGCAGCTAATGGGGATCCCTAATAAATAGAAATACACTATAGGAATGTGAATTGAAGGGATGAGTGAAATAAATTGTGCATACAAACTGCTGTGATGTATTAGTTTTATCAGACATACACTTCCTGCTGAAGAATAATAGGTTGCTTACAACAAGTTGCTGTCATGATTTATTTGTTTCTATCAGACAAAGTTTAAATAGGTTTGACATGATTACAGCAGATGCCGAGGGTATAAGCAAATCTTTCCTCATAACGGTCTTCCATGGCATTTGTCTTGGCTCTATGATATCAGTAGTGAACATTGACTGATTTCCATCCCACCCAGAATGGAACACGGTAGTAAGACAAATGCTCTCATAACTAATCCAAACGTATTATCTGCCCTCCCATCATCCTACAGGTGAAATGTGTCCTGTGGTTCAGATATTGATCACTTCCAGGTAGAGGCTTGAGGTTGAGCTGCTGAGGTGTAGTCAACATGGCTTTACATAACTCTGTCCAGACAGGACACTGCACAGCAATAACATTTAGGAACCTCGAAAGTCTCTTTTTTAGCTAATTTGCCTCAGGGCAGCAGGTAGCGTAGCGGTTAGCGTGTTGGGCTAGTAACCGAAAGGTCGCTGGATCGAATACCTGAGCTGACAAGGTGAAAAAATCTGTTGATTTCCCATTGAGCACTTAACTAGCACCTAATTTGCTCCAGGGGCGCAGAACTACTATGGCTGACCCTGTAAAACAACCAATTTCACTGCACCTATCCAGTGTATGTGACAATAAAACTGTTAAAAAAATGTATTTATCACCTGATTTACTTAACAAAAGCACATGTCAATAGGTGGTCCCGGTATCTTCATGACATAGTAGCACAAGTTGGGGGTGGGCCTTTCCTGATTTTTCCTTAACTTTTTTATTTAACCTTTATTTAACTAGGCAAGTCAGTTAAGAACCAATTCTTATTTACAATGACGGCCTACACCGGCCAAACCCGGACAACGCTGGGCCAATTGTGCGCCACCCTATGGGACTCCCAATCATGGCCATTTGTGATACAGCCTGGATCCGAACCAGGGTGTCTGTAGTGACGCCTCAAGCACCGAGATGCAGTGCCTTTGACCGCTCCTCTATTGATCCTCAAGCAGAGGGGAGTGCACCATCAGACCAACTCCTTGAATGGCCTACTCCATGAAACACTATTTTGCTCAAAACTGTACTTTTTTTTTTCAACAGGAAAAGGTCGTAAATAGTGCATCTTTAAGGGAGGTTTAGTGCTATCCGGGATCCTTGGGACATCATAACCTAAACCCTACCCTATTAGCCTAAACCCCAACCCTAACCCTGAAACCCTAACCCCTAACCTAACCCTTACCCTTCCCCTGACCTAACCATTTTACATTTCAACTTGAATGGGGTGACATCAGAGTTTGGTCGGACCTTGGAACTTTTCCATTAAAGGATGGGGCATGGAGGGGCATGGCTTCACATTGCGTGACTCTATGGGCACTTTTGATTCGATTACATTAACAAAAGAAAGAAATCCTCTTACAATCAGCACCTCAATGGGACTGCGGTCACACAGATCCAAGCCAATGCACTGAAGTATGTGCATGGCTTTTTTCATCATCACAAATGCCTCGGCTTAATCACTTCCTTTAATCATTAGAGTTATGGACATTTCCCAGTGATTAATATTATAATTTATTAACACTGACACAAATGCTGTTTGAGTCCAATGTCTCCGTTAAAGTATACTGAACAAAAATATAAATGCAACATGTAAAGTGTTTCATGAGCTGAAATAAAATGTTCCATTCTAAAACGGCATTCTAAAATGTGCAGTTTTGTCACAAAGCACAATGCCAAAGATGTTTTGAGGCAGAGTGCATTTGGCATGCTGACTGCAGGAATGTCCACCAGAGCTGTTGCCAGAGAATTGAATGTTAATTTCTCTTCCATAAGCTGCCTCCAATGCAGTTTTAGAGAATTTGGCAGTACGTCCAACTGGCCACAAAACCACAGACCACGTGTAACCACATCAGCCCAGGACCTCCACATCCAGCTTCTTCACCAGCGGGATCGTCTGAGAACAGCCGATGAAACTGTGAGTTTGCACAAACAAAGAATTTTGCACAAACTGTCAGAAACCGTCTCAGGGAAGCTCATCGGCGTGCTTGTCGTCCTCACCAGGGTCTTGACCTGACTGCAGTTCGGCGTCGTAACCGACTTCAGTGAGCAAATACTCACCTTAGATGGTCACTGGCACACTGGAGAAGTGTGCTCTTCAGGGATGAATCCTGATTTCATCTGTAACGGGCAGATGGCAGACAATGTTTATTGCGTCATGTGGGCGTGCGGTTTGCTAATGTCAACGCTGTGAACAGCGTGCCCCATGGTGGCGGTGGCGGTGGGGTTATGGTATGGGCAGGCGTAAGCTGCGGACAATGAACACAATTGCATTTTATCGATGGCAATTTGACGAGATCCTGAGGCCCATTGTCCTGGCATTCATCCGCCGCCATCACCTCATGTTAAGCATGATAATTCACAGCCCCATGTGACAAGGATCTGTACACAATTCCTGGAAGCTGAAAACGTCCCAGTTCTTCCATGGCCTGCATACAAACCAGACATGTCACCCATTGGTCCCGTGTGGCTCAGTTGGTAGAGCATGGCGCTTGCAACGCCAGGGTTGTGGGTTCATTCCCCACGGGGGGACCAGGATGAATATGTATGAACTTTCCAATTTGTAAGTCGCTCTGGATAAGAGCGTCTGCTAAATGACTTAAATGTAAATGTTTGGGATGCTCTGGATTGACGTGTACAACAGCGTGTTCCAGTTCCCGCCAATATCCAGCAACTTCACACAGCCATTGAAGAGGAGTGGGACAATATTCAACAGGTCACAATCAACAGCCTGATCAACTCTATGCGAAGGAGATGTGTCATGCTGCATGAGGCAAATGGTGGTCACACCAGATACTGACTGGTTTTATGATCCATGCCCCTGCTTCTGTGACCAATAGATACCTCTGTATTCCCAGTCATGTGAAATCCATTAGGGCCTAATTCATTTATTTCAATTGACTGATTTCCTTATTTGAACTGTAACTCAGTCATATCTTTGTTGCATGTTGCATTTATATTTTTGTGCAGTGTAAATAGTCTATGACTTCATGAGTCTATGATGCCACATATTGAATAATTGTATCACCACCCAAAAGCAGCATAAACGTCAGTATGACAGAAATGCCCATACATTCAGTTTTGTTCATAGTATTTGCAGTCTCTCCTAAGTTCTCTTTCCAAATGCTGCTTGTCACAAGCACTCCGATCCATGAAACATAATGTAAAGCCATTCATCTTTTATCTGTGACCTACATCAGGGTAGAGCAGAGGGGGCACCCTTCAACTGCTGTTTATTTGACTGACCCCCATCAGTGTGGCTGACCACAGTAATCTCAAGAGGCAAAGTTTATTTTACTGATACTGCAATAAAGTGGTGAGGAGGAGACAGAGTTCTGTGGACCCTTCTTGTCCGGAAGTCATTTAGCCATTAATTGTAGCCATTGGTGCTCTGTAGAGTTGCTATTTTCTCTAGTTTTCTCTTGTGTCAATTAAATCGTGACATTTCTGGATTACTCATTATACTAATAAAGTCAGATTTAATAAACAAATACGATAGTTAGTTTAAAAAAGGTTGAGGGTACAAGACTGTGCACATATCTGGCTGTGTTGGCAAAATCACTACATATCCCTTCGAGCCAAGCGGGGAGAGGCTGCCCGTTGTCAGAATTCCAAGACCAGTCAGAAACATCCAACCCTATGCCAATGATGCTTGTGGATCTCAAAACTGAACTTGGATCCGCGTTAAGTAGTAATGATATCCTTTGCCACCATTGTCTAACGACATGACAGATAGGTCGAACCAGTCATGACTGTTCAACAAAACATAATCTTCAAGTTTCTTTCCAATATTACAGATAACAGTCCAATCATGTGAGCTGTTTAATGGCCAGAGAAATACCAGGAATAATAGTCTAATTCAAAACATTCCAGACTTATTCAATGTCTTAAGAAGGGATGTCATGCAGTGTAGTGAATCAAAAAAGTTTTACAGAATTAGTATAGCTTTCAACTCCCAATACTGCAAACAATCTGAAGACAGATTTGGTACAGTATTAAAAATCTAAACAAGCTCCATCATCAAATCACAAAATCCATCAATCAATCTATGTTAGCAGAGAAAAGATTACTGTCAACAAATAATAAATAATAATAATAATCCAACTCCACATACCTGTTGCTCTAGTGGTGTCCTCCTCCTCCTGTTGACTCTGTGTTAGTATGGACTGGTGGAGATTGACATAGGCTGTGCAGCATGTATAGGAAGTGTTGGAAAACGCAGACAGACTGAAGGTTTAAATGTGTATATGAGGCTCTAGACCCCAGCCCCTCTCTCTCTCTCTCTCTCTCTCTAATCCCTGGGTTAGGAGGAGCCTGACGTTTGTTCAAATGCTCTGATGATAATCACCCAAAGCTACAGGAATCAACTGCCCTGCTTTTCTCTCACCTTAGCCTCAGTCTGCGTCCTCACAGCCAGCCAGCAGGGAGCAACACTAGTGAGAGAGCAGAAGAGCAGCCTCCACACACCCCCTGCCTTCCCCTGCTTCCCTACCTCCCATCTGTTCTCACACTGGTCATGCGTTACATTGATTTCCAATGTGCTTTTGGCACAACTTGTCATTGTTACATGTAACCTTTAAATCTAAATTAGTAGGACTGTACTGCATTCATTTACCATGTAGACATTGACTGAATTCCACGATAAGGACATTTCTGTATTTTAGGAGGATTGGGGGGTGGGAGGACTTGGCAGTGCTGCAGTGTTAAGGTTTAGATAGTCTGATCATGTTAGGCACGGGGACTAGAGGGAGAAGCAAGAAATGTAAGTGGGGAAATGACTCACTCATGTAAATCATGTCTGAAACCTCTTACTGTACTCTAGATATTCCCACATAGAAATGTACTAATGCTGAAGAGTCTCATAAGATATAGGCCTACTGGTGTTGAGAAACACACACGAGGAGTGCAGTAGCTAGGCCCGGTCTGCCCTAATCTGCACCGGGTGCGCTCATCAATTCGCTGCTACTCACAAAATGTTTCAGAGATATAAAGTTATGATATTGCATGCATTTCATCAAATGTTCGCAGTCTAACAATCTATAGGCCAAAAACTGCTTGCCTCTGGTTCTTTTCCTGTGTTTGGTCCGGACTGCATTGCACCTGCAGTGAACCACACCACAGTACGAAAAGATGAGGGGGCATCGGGCAACCTGGAGATATAATGAGCAACTAATTCTATAAAACTGAGAAATATTGACATTTCATTCATTACACATTACATGACCCTCCCCTGGACTAAATAAAAAAATAGTTAACCCTCACCCGGACTGACATTGAAAAGGCATGACCCTTCCCCAAATTCCTCCATATACACCGGTCCCTAAGGCTGTCTGGCCCTCAGTATAGATAGTACGACCTTCATAAGCTCCGTCATTTTTACTCTTCAAACATATGGATGATTGCATCAAAATGGCTTAATCTACAAGCAGAAAATAACTGTCAATATTCTATTACTTACAAAATACAAATTGCGTTATTACATTATTTAGAATCTACAGCATATCATTCTTAGACTCCATTCTCCATCCATTATATAACTACTGCACATGCTGAACACCACAGAGAATTCACTACTAAAAAGTTATGTTCTCTCTAACCCTGCATGCCTTAATCAGATCTGCGTGTACATGGAGCTCCAGGGCCCAGGGTACCTGAGCGGTAAGAGCAGAGTGTGGCCCAGTCCTGCTCCCTACGGAGGGGAGGAGAGACTGAAGAGATCCTGCATGGGGATCCAGGGACAATCAGACCTTTTAGACCAGCATCAGGCCTCTTAAATGAGCAGCCATGTGTGAGTCCTGGGAGAGGGACAGATAAAAGCCTCCCGACTTTAATCATCTCATGCCAAAGTGAGCAAGCAGCTGCTCCTCCACCCCACTTCCCAAGACACTATTCAGATCGCTTCGTTCAAAAACCAAAACACTAGGCTCGCTTTGCCTGGGTTTACCGCAGGGCAGAACACTCTAAAGATTCATCTCCACCACTTGTAAAAGAGATGGCAGGTATACTCTCTACCGGTTCAGGTTCACACTGAACCATTCTATCCCTTAAAATGTATTCATATTTAGTATTCATTTATTATAACTGTGTCCATCTTGTCTATGAGTTTCTAATAGATTGATCATATGGCTCAAGAGAAAATAGCTTAATTAATGAAAAAGCATCTAATGGCATTATTTTCAATTATACTCTGCCACTCTTCCAATATTTACTTTTTTCACAACTGCCAACAGTTTGACATCGAAACATTGACAACAAATACATATTGACAGTAAAATAAAAAATATTTGATGCTGAAACCCTCATATTAAACACCAATGGTAGTACCGAAAAGTACCCAAAAGGGTCTTGTAATAGATCACATACAATCCTTGAAAGATAACATAATTCTGGTAGTTTACTGGTAAACTTAGAACGTTTTCAGTAATATAACCCCCTTTGCAACACTAGTCAGGATGGATACAAGAAAAAAAAGCATTATTCCAACTCCAAAACTGAGAACAGTAAAAACTGTTGAATTCCTTCCATTTTCTAGGGAATTAGACTTGTTGCAAATAGAATACTAATCTCCAACTTCAAAGCATTAGGATTTTCCATTCACGAAAATACAGTTCCACACTTTTTCCATTAAATTGTTTTTTTTAACCTGGTGACAACTAACTGACATTAACTGACTGGTTGGTTTTTCTTAAAAATGTGAGTATATTGTCATCCGCAGCTCTGTTGATGTGTTGATGTTTTCAGTTAACTTGTTCTGTGGACTGGTTTATTTGAGGCCAAACACAGCCAGTCCATTGTTGAGATTACCAGCTGATTCACTAGCAGAGGTTTATCACTGCTGAAACAAAACCAACTAGTGTTCCTGCACATAGCAGAGACAAGAAGCCCTCAGACTTATGCACCATGAAAGGAGCATCTCCAGGCATCTCACATGCAAGCATTTGCCCCTGCTGCTACAGCACCGTGAGTGTCTGGGTCTGATAGGCCAAAAAAAGCCCTGTGGGCCCTGGTCAAAAGTAGTGCACTATATAGGGAATAGAATGCCATTTCGGACGCAGATATACACTATCAGACATCTTGACAAATGAACGGTCATCCAGTCTCAAGGACACAGCCAGAGGAGAGTCACATTAGACTATATGGCCTCAGCATTAGGTTATGTCATCTTAGTGGTATGTACTAGCATCTCAGATAGAGCTTTGTGATATTAGTTATATTATCATAACCACATAACGGCTCAGCCTGAATTGCTGCTGTTACCACCTCCTATTTTAAGTCCCCAAATGCTGCTACAATTACACACTCGATAACGTGTCCATTTTACTGCCCCCCCAGCCACCATTTACTCTAACGCTTTATATGACATTGTCTAATGTCATTCACTCATGCTTCCTGACTATTTCAGGAGTGAAATGACTGTGCTCTGAAATGCCTCTCATCTGTGCTAGTGACATATGCCATTGAAGCCTGCCTGGGGCTAGTCTCCAATCCGTGCTGTGGGTAACAGGCCCTCTGATTGGTCTGTCAATCTCTGCTTGTGTGCGTGCGTGTGTGCGTGCATGCGTGCGTGCGTGTGTGTGTGTAAGCACAAGATAGGGCCAGGCAATGGACCAGAGCAGAGAGAGAGAAAACACAGGTTATTGATCGGGTCTGTAATGAACACATACTTAGACCAGACTTTCACTGACAGACATTGAATAGCCTTTAAAGAGCCACTGAAGCCGTTGATTGGCATGTGTTTTTTTGTTGCTCAATAGAAAAATGAGATTTCAGTCTTGGATGCGTGTTTCCTCAACGGTTCCGCGTTTGGTTAATGATGTTTGTCTCCCATGAGACACTGTAGACACGGAAGCCTATTTCACATCCTCAAATCCCCAGAATGAATCTAAGATAACTCACGAAGTCTGTAATTACATTTTTTTATGTTTTTGCCGAGGATGTTTGGTGCAGTACTTCTCAAGTAAAAAAATATGCAACGTGTTGTCTTATGTAAACAGTCGGAGCTGCTGAGCAGGTCTATGTCTATGCTATAGAGAGCATTCACCGCAGCTCTTCACCCCATGTTAGTGGGCAAATAGACATCGTCAAATCAAAACCCAACCTTCATTTACCCATGGATTTTCTAAACTCCGTTTTAGACCAGACTGACTTTATGACCCAAATTATCCAACTTACACTTTGTAGTCAATTTTGACACTACAATAACTGTTTCTGACTCATATCGATGCCACATTGGCCGTTTTCAAAGGGTTTCAGTGTTTTTAAAGGCAGTCAGTGTTTAAAACACGTAGAGCAGAGATGATATGGTCATCTCAACTACTACAATGGCTGTGGGACCACAACTCAGGGGATTCAGTCTGCCACAATCAGGGACATGTGATTTACTTGTCTTAGTCACTCTGATCATTCAATCAAGGCACTCAGAAAGGTACGGTGGGGTGGAGAAACCAGTTGAAAAATGTAATGTGGTTTGACATGAGGTATTACAACAACAAAAAAATTACAAAAGCAAACAGCACACCCTTATTCAATAAGTTCTTGTTACATCTGTTATTATAATGAATTAGAAGGCAAAAGTAAATAGTGAGATACAATATGGTGATTTTCACACTAAAGATTTCAGGAAAAGCACTTGGCAGCAACCTTAAGTGGACAGCTTTTATTCAGCAAGCTTCAATAGTGTTCTAACCAGCAGGCTGTCCTGGCAGAGCCAGACGGTCACTGGTGCACCCGCTGGAATGCAGGTCTGCCATTAAGTGAAACGTGTTCTCTAATAGCAGTGGGGATCAAGCTGCCATTTATGTTAGGGACCGCTGCTGTGACATCAGTGTAGATTAGTATGGATTTAGCTATACCCAATGGCAACGCACAGCCGAGACATGACAGATTATCAGTGGGGAAACTACCAATGACAGGGAGCGCAGTCGGTGATAGGGTTAAGACTGATCGTTAACAAGACGTTTGGAATTCATCGTACAGGACACACTTCTGCTTTTACCAAATAGGGATATCTTCTGTATACCACCCATACCTTGTCACAACACAACTGATTGGCTCAAACGCATTAAGAAGGAAATAAATTCCACAAATTAACTTTTAACAAGGCACACCTGTTAATTGAAATGCATTCCAGGTGACTACCTCATGAAGCTGGTTGAGATAATGCCAAGAGTGTGCAAAGCTGTCAAGGCAAAGGGTGGCTACTTTAAAGAATTGTTAAATATAAAATATATTTTGATTTGTTTAACGCTTTACTACATGATTCCATATGTGTTATTTCATAGTTTTGATGTCTTCAGTATTATTCTACAATGTAGAAAATAGTAAAAATAAAGAAAAACCCTTGAATGAGTAGGTGTGTACAAACTTTTGACTGGTACTGTATATTTCAATGTTTTTCATTTTTATATTACCAACCTGATACAAAACTTTAAGAACACCTTCATAATATTAAGTTGCACCCCCGCTAAGCCATAGAAGAGGAATCTCGAAAACAAAATAACATTAAGTAGAAACTTCTCAGCACTATGTGGCTATTGTACACCAGAGAATAACACATAATGGTGAACTAGGGTGAGTGGGTAAGGTCATGGGAGTGGATTGTGACTAAAATGGAGGAAGAGTGGCCAAGTCTCAGCCTGGGAAAACAGGGGTTGGAGAGAAACAGGAACAGAGAGAAGGAAAGAAGCCAGAGCTGAGAGGCTGGAGAACAGAGAAGCTCCATAGGAAGGGGGATGAAGAGAGGTTAGAGGAGGAGTCTCAGATGGGATGATCACAATGCAATCTCTCTCTCTGTAGAGTTACACACAGAGAGCGGAACAACATCAGTTGCACTCTGGGGCAAATCACATGGCCGAGAGCCAGACAGACCTAAACCGTCCGCCCACACAGCACACAGTCACAAACAAACTAAACAACCTCAGAATCATCTCTCTCTCTGAGTGTCAGAAGGTGGGTGTAGCTGGTGCATGAAGTCAGGCGCAGGAGAGCAGAATGAGTGAGCAACGTACTTTACTCAAAATAAAGGCACAAGGTAACAATACACTTGACCAACAATAAACTGTAATCAATTACGCACGGTTGAAAACAGCACCCGTCGAAAACCAGCCATAACGTACGCAATGAACATAGAAACAATCACGCACAAAAACATGGGGGAAACAGAGGGTTAAATACATGAACAAGTAATTGGGGAATGAAACCAGGTGTGTAGAAAACAAAGACAAAACAAATGGAAAATGAAAGGTGGATCGGCGATGGCTAGAAGACCGGTGACTTCGACCGCCGAACGCCACCAGAACAAGGAGAGGGACCGACTTCGGCGGAAGTCGTGACACTGAGCGCAATCACAGACTTCTAAGATGGTATAGATTTTCTCCTCGTGGCATTGAAGCTGCTAAAAGTGCAATTACTAAAGCTTACTTTATCTTTGGGCAAAAAATATTGCAATTTTTTTGGGGGGTCCTCAGAACATCCTCAATGCATCAGATCATGGACTCTACAATGTGTCGAAAGCGTTCCACAGGGATGCTGGCCCATGTTGACTCCAATGTTTCCCACAGTTGCGACAAGTTGGCTGGATGTCTTTTGGGTGGTGGAACATTCTTGATACACACAGGAAACTGTTGAGCACCTGGCACCTACTACCATACCCGGTTCAAGGGAACTTACATGTTTTGTCTTGCCCATTCACCCTCTGAATGCTACACATACACAATCCATGTCTCAATTGTCCCAAGGCTTAAAAATCCTTCTTTAACCTATCTCCTCCCCTTAATCTACACTGATTAAAGTGATTTTAACAAGTGACATCAATAAGGGATTATAGCTTTCACCTGGATTCACCTGGTCAGCCTATGTCATGGACAGACCACGGAGTGTACTGTACATCCTATACATTTCATTTGACAGACATATGGTTACAATACAATGTATGTATTATGGGATTAAATACACAAAAAATCTGGGTAGCAGTATGTTACAGTACTTACTTCCTTACTTACTGACTTTATTGTCCCCATGGGGAAATTTTGTTGCAGTGTCATGTACACATTTAAAGTGGCGTTTAAATACAAAACAAAATTGACAATACAACTTTCATAACAGTTACATACCAATAAAATAATATATATAATAATTATAATAAATAAAGAAATAAATAAAACATTTTTCAAATAAGACTAGCCTGCTGGCCTTACGGAGTCGATATGAACATTAGCCCGAGCTATTTAGGAGGGATATCACACCTGGCACAAATGATTGTCTAGTTGAGGGGTGCCCTATACCTGCGCCCAGAGGGGAGTAGTTCAAAGTCCGGGTACAGTGGGTCTAAAATTATTTTGTGAGCCTTATGGAGGGCCCTGACCTTAAAGATCTCATCCAGGCCCGACTGTTTGACTCCAAGTACCTTACTTGCTGTGGTAATAATCCTTCTCAACATATTTCTCTGGCTGACAGTGGCATTGCCAAACCAACAAACAATGCAAAAAGTTAAAATACCCTCAATAAAATATTTGTAAAACAGAGTCAATATAGTACAGTCTACATTAAAAGATCCCAGCTTTTTGAGAAAGTACAGTCTCTGTTGGCTCAAACCCCCACACCCCACCTCAGTATCAGGCAGAGAGACATTCTAGAGGAGTTCCATATCTCACTCTTCTATCAATAAGGGAATTCCATATCACAAATCAATGGACATTCTTTATAGTAAAAAAATTGAAATAATACAATATTTGCAAGTTAACCATCCATTTTCATTGTTTGGGTTCCATCAATGACATACAGTAAATATTAGCATAATAATTAACAGGCTAATGGTCTGACCTGTTAATGAGTCTTCCCTATAAATGAGTCCCACCTGTTAATGAGTCTCCCCTATAAATGAATCCTACCTGTTAATGAGTCTCCCCTATAAATGAATCCTACCTGTTAATGAGTCTCCCCTATAAATGAGACCCACGTGTTAATGAGTGTCCCCTATAAATGAGACCCACGTGTTAATGAGTGTCGTGTTAATGAGTGTCCCTATAAATGAGACCCATGTGTTAATGAGTGCCCTAGGAAACGAGGTCAGCAGCTATCAGGGTCTGCATGTGTAGATGTTCTTGCCAGTGTCTGCGTCCTCCACCAGCGACAGGTGGTAGAGAGGGTGAGCTGAGAGGCTCCCACTTGCAGGAACCATGGCATCATCATCCTCCTCCTCCTCATCATCACCATTATTATCAACATCATCATCACCATATCCTTCCCAACACCACCAGTACACATACTATCTTCATCAACAGCTCTACTGACCCAGGTACAACAGGTCACGGATAGATGGGATACAGCGTATGTCTAATTGACGTCAAAATATATATATATATTTAGCATTTTAGCTATCCCTAACCCTTTTCCTAACCTTAACCGAATTATCCTAACCTCCTATGTTAATTATCCTAACATGCTGCCTAAGTTCTCCTAACCTGTTCAATTCTGATTCCTAGAGCCTGACATCCTCAATTTGGGGTGGCAGGTAGCCTAGTGGTTAGAGCGTTGGACTAATAACTGTAACGTTGCTAGATCAAATCCCAGAGCTGACAAAGAAAAAAATATGTTGTTCTGCCCCTGAACAAGGCAGTTAACCCACTGTTCCTAGGCCATCATTGTAAATAAGAATTTGTTTTAACTGACTTGTCTAGTTAAATAAAGGTTAAATAAAATGTAAAAAACACCCTGATATAGAGATAGTAGTGGAGATAAGACTTATTTGGATCTACTGATAAGGCTTGTTGATTCATAATGAAATAGGAAAATCGAAGGGGCATACCTCTTAAAAATGTCCTTGTTGTAATTGAGTCACCTTCGTCCAATAAACTGCAATCTCAGTGGTCTATGTCACAAGAGGATATAAAGGGGAAGTTGCCCTTACCTACAATGTCCACTAGACGACACTACAACTTTTACAATGGACAGATTCATTCAGTTGTAGGCAACTCGGCAACAGAAAACAATCAATAGAATGCTTCCAATTACCAGTAAATGCCACATGCTTTCACATGCTGTTATCAATTCATGCATGCTTATTCTTATAATATGATATTGTAGAATTATGCATCTGAACAACATGACACACAGTGAGATGTACAGTTCATGTAGTAAGTCTCACATTCTGCTCAGCAATACCATGGGCCAAGAAGAGAGGGAGGAGAGAGAGGGAGAGAGAGAGAGAGGGCGAGAGGTGGGTAGACTAGAGATGAGTGCATGCAGCATACACACCAGAGGAGGCTGGTGGATGAAGCTATAGGAGGACGAACTCATTGTAATGGCTGGAATGGAATAAATGGAATGGTATCAAACATCAAATATATGGAAACCACGTTATTGATCCGTTCGAATAATTCCATTCCAGCCATTATAACTAGCCTGTCCTGTTATAGCTCCTCCCACCAGCCTCCTTTGATACTCATGCATTATAAAGTATAAGTGTGAGAAGTCTCACCTTGCAGGTAGTGCTTGTCAGTGTACCCCAGGGGGCAGTCACGTTCAAGTTGTATTTGTCATGCACAAGTACAATGAAATGCTTAACTTGCAAGCCCTAATAGTCACACTAACACAAGGCCTGTTTGGGGTGGCAGATGCCCCTGTTGGTACAGGTGGTGTCTACACAGGGGTGCAGGGAGTCCTCTACGTTCACCCCTTGAGAGAAGTGCTGGGGCAGATGGATGGTAAGCTCATTCAGAGTCAACTGATAGCCAGAAGAATATGGAACAGTCAATAGGATACAGGAGGGTGGAGACAAATAGTTAAGGCATAAATGTAACGTTTCCCCAGCAATCATGATGTACAGTCATGTGTCCACATCACCAACGAACTATCATGGTCCAAACGTACCAAGACAGTCGTGAAGAGGGAACGACAAAACCTTTTCCCCCTCAAGGGACTGAAAAGATATGGCATGGGCCCCTAGATCCTCAAAAGGTTCTACAGCTGCACCATCGAGAGCATCCTGACCGGTTGCATCACCGCCTGGTATGGCAATTGCTCGGCATCTGACCGTAAGGCGCTACAGAGGGTAGTGCGAACGGACCAGTACATCACTGCGGCCAAGCTTCCTGCCATCCAGGACCTATATAATAGGCGGTGTCAGAGGATAGCCCATAAAATTGTCAGAGACTGTTTTCACTGCTACCGCACGGCAAACTGCACCGGAGCGCCAAGTCTAGGACCAAAAGGCTCCTCAACAGCTTCTACCCCCAAGCTATTAGACTGCTGAACAATTCATAAAAATCGCCACAGGACAATTTACATTGACACCCCCCCACCCTGTACACTGCTGCTACTTTTCTTCTACTTGAACTGCACTGTTGGTTAAGGGCTTGTAAGTAAGCATTTCACGGTAAAGTCTACTGATCCGAATTCTCTGGAACCCTCTTCCCGACAGCTAAAGGTGCGAAGCATCTGCATCTCGTTCAGCTGCCCAGAGAACAGACTATTCTGTTGAATGGTGCTTGTTTAATAAAGTTAGCTGATTCAATGTCTGCAAGATCACATAATGAAAGTATTCTACATAGCAGAACCAAATATATTATAATATAACTTTAATAATGTCTACATACTGTTTTACCCACTTCATATATATATCTGTAATCTAGTGAAGGCCATCCTATTTAACTATTGCTGTACATATACTATTCTCTCCACACACACTACCGTTGAAAAGTTTGGGTTCTCTTAGAAATGTCCTGGTTTTTGAAAGAAAAGCAATTTTTCATCCATTATAGTAACAAAAAATTGATCAGAAATACAGTGTAGACATTGTTAATGTTGTAAATGACAATTGTAGCTGGAACTGGCTGATTTTTTATGGAATAATAGGCGTACAGAGGCCCTTTATCAGCAACCATCACTCCTGTGTTCCAATGGCACATTGTGTTAGCTAATCCAAGTTTATCATTTTAAAAGGCTAATTGATCATTAGAAAACCCTTTTGGAATTATGTTAGCACAGCTGAAAACTGTTGCCCTGATTTGTCACGATGTGCGCAACTGGTTGAAGGTAAGTCAGGTGCAGGAGAGCAGAGATGGGTGATAACAGGCGCACTTTATTCATGCCCAAGGAAAACAGCGATAATGCTCAAAGTACACAAACGGTACAATAAACAAAACACACGGGTCAAACACATACCCGGTGCAAACCAGCCTGATGCGAACCACACGTAACAAACAAACAATTCCACACACAGACATGGGGGGAACAGAAGGTAATATACATTTAGTCAGATGAGGGAATGTGAACCAGGTGTGCGGATAACCAAAACAAAACAAATGGAAAATGAAAGGTGGAGCGGCGATGGCTAGAAGACCGGTGACGTCGACCGGTCCTCTGTGGAGATGGGAGAATATTCCAGATGGACAACAATCTCTGCAGTACTCCACCAATCAGGCTTTTATGCTAGAGTGGCCAGACGGAAGCCACTCCTCAGTAAAAGGCACATGAGAGCCCTCATGGAGTTTGCCAAAAGACTATCAGACCATGAGAAACAAGATTCTCTGCTCTGGTCAAGGTTAATATTGGCCCACTAGAGACACGTATTTACAACTTAACTCGATATGTTCATTCATACAATCAACTCACTGAATGCAATATGACAGAGAAGATTTGAGATTCAAGTCTGCGGTAGAAGGGCGTCATCTAGTGTTACATTCCTTAGGTGTATCAATAAAGGTTTTTATTATCAAGGTTAGAAAGGGTCAACTTGGCAGACTGTATTTGTGTAAGATTAGTTGGTCAGTGTTTACATATTATGCACTCCAACATATTCATGGAAATGGAATAAGAGATGATGCTCTCATATTGCATGCTCAGTTTTTTATATTTTCAGTATTTGAATGACAAATGTAGGATCTGGAAGCCATAGCACTATAGGCAGCTAAAGCACATTCCATCTCTGTTACTCACACACTGACTCTAGCCTTAACTCCCTCCAAACCTTGAACAAGAAACACAAAGGTTATGGACCCTTTTCAAGTAAAGGCCAAGTTATGCACACACACACACAGACACACATACGCGAGCACGCACACGCACACACACATACACGCACACACATGCACACACTTGAATGGCATTGTTTACAGTATAACACTTGAATAACATAACCAGGGCAGTGTTCTCGGCTGTTTCTCATAAACAAAGAGCAAACTGCTGCACAGTACCTTTGATCAACATACAGCATATAGCCACTGTTGAAGGCACAGGAGGATGGTGGCACCTTAATTTGGGAGGACGGGCATGTGGTAATGGTTGGAGCGGAATAAGTGGCATGGTATTAAATAAATCAAATGGTTTCCAGTGTTTGATCCCATTTCAATAGCTCTGATCCAGACATTATTAAAAGTCGTCCTCACCTCAGCAGCCTCCACTGGTTGAAGGATATAAATATACAATAAGTAGGTTAGACTACCAAAACATTGTAATGTCTAAATGTTTACTCCCACCTAGTGGTCCAAGTAGGAAAACACTTCCATAGGGTCAGATATACTGATGTACTGTAGAGAGTGGTGTAGAGCCGTGTAGTCGTTGGTGGTCTGTGGTGGCCCTCTACAGCTGTAAATAATGTCCTTACAAGTGTGTGACCACTCCTGTGTCTCTGACCCCTGACAGCTTAGCTTTCCACCTGGTGGAACGAGTGTGTGAGAGAGAGAGAGAGAGAGAGAGAGAGAGAGAGAGAGAGAGAGAGAGAGAGAGAGAGAGAGAGAGAGAGAGAGAGAGAGAGAGAGCTCCGTCTCCCTGTAAAGAATTACAACCTCAACCTCTGACACCGCCTGGTGTAGAGGTCCAATGGCAGGTGATGGTAGTAGCAGGTTTAGCAATGTAACCTTCCTAGTGAGGTCTGGTATTATGGCTAGTATGGACAGCCACATGCGTGACAGGAGCTGGGCAAATGGTTTCAGTACAGCATCAAATAAAATATTTTCTTTGTTCTTTTTTATAGCAGACTCTTGCACGAAAGCTTATCACAAAGTATAAATCAGTCTGGATGCTACATTTCTTTGAATACGATGAGGTGGTAATAAGTAAAGAATAGGTTGTCAAAAGTCAAAAGAGAGCACAGGTGGTTCAAGTCAACTGCACAAAGTCCAGCCATCAATTTGGTCTTGTATGTGTGTCTTTGTCCATTGCTAGATACAAAAGGATGAAGGGAGAGCAATTTATCAATCTCCAACCTCTACAGTGTCTGCACGCCCCATTTACATTTCTGCAAATGAAAGCCACCTCCACCATGCAACAAGTGCAGGGTCGTGCAGCCATCCAATCAGCTTTATCTCCTGGTTTATTAAATGATTCATCAGCAACAATGGGACAAGGCTAACCCCACCGTGCAACAAGTCCCTATTATCTAGAGCATTGTCTAGTATCTTTTATTCCCCAGCCCACGTGCACTATAGTACAATACAGCGCAGGGGAGGGCGGCTCTTCAGAAGGCTGGTAACATGATAAGACTCCAAAGGAAAGTTGAGTAAAAGCCCTCCACACTGAGACGTGACACAGTCCAGTCCCCGCTCCACCTTTCTTATGGTCTCCTGTCTCTTGCTCTGTGTCTTCTTGCCCCCCGGCCATGATGATAAAGCCCCACCTGCTCCAAAGACTCCCATACAGCACATTCGCTTTGTTACACACACAGATCACGTTTCACGTTTGAAATATAGCTTCTTGGCATGCGGGAAGTTAAAGGTATAACTCTTTCAGTTGTAATAGCAATGTGTAGAAATAGAAAATAATTGTGCTCCTCATTGGTTTCACCACGAGGGCCAGAGCGGTGTCTGTCTCTCCAAAGCCTTTGCCTTTGGGCTTTGGAGAGACCTCTGGGCGGTAGTGACACCAATCATCTGGTGAAAACATTGACATGCAGAAGAAAGGCAGAAAGGTATGAAAACAGCATGTTGATTCTGCCTGAGAGCTGCATAATTGACCCCTTGGTTGGCTGACATACACTTAAACAAAAATAAAATAAAACAGAAATTAAGATTTAGTTTTATACCATTCTCACACAAATACAGTATCCTAAATGTTCACAAAATGTCTCCACATTACTCCAGGTGCATGCAAATAAGGATGCTGTCAAGTGTCAAGCATTTGTTGCCAGATTATGCTGCCACTGAGATCACTCTGTTAGTTTTAGCAAAACTGTCTATTCATTTCCCTATTCATCCATCCCTCCCTGGACCACAGAGTAATGACAGGTCACAGGTCATGTTCATTATAGTGTTTTCAGCTGTTACTACACACCACATGACAGCTGTGTTGTAGGTTACATACAGACACACCCCTGATTGTGATGGGACTACATAGGTTTGGGCCATTGCTCTGCACAGCAGACATCAATGGTTAGTTACATGAGACCACTGTCCTAACCCCCTGTCAGTCAGATCCTCTATCACAGGTAAATGGGACATGCTAACCCTAGTGGTTAGGGAAATGGACTGGTACAAACACATTACGGGCAGAGGAGTGGTACAGAAATACTGTACGGCTACACTAAGTAAAGCTATATCTTTCATTCGTTCCAAGGTTCAGAACTTCAGATCCACCCGCTATGACTCACCATGAGTCATCTGTGACGCCTGAACCTTGACCCTTGAACCAAAACCTAATTTCCTGAATATCTGATCAGTTGGTCAGCTTCTCTTTGTGGTCCAGTCCGGAAAATACATCTGACACAGTACAAGTGTGACTGCAAACTCACTGGTGCCTGGCTGGCTCTTTCCTCTGGCTTTATAGGCAGTCATCATCCCTGGAGAAAGAAGTCACTATTCCCCCCTGTCCTGACCTTGGAATTGAATTAGAATTGCTATCTATACTTAGGTTATCCATAACAGTTACAGTCCCAAAGGTAACAGATTAGATCATCATTAGGTTACTTTTAATTGTCTCTTGGCAAACTTCATAATGAATGTTGTTGTGAATGTGAGCTACTTGTTGTTTGGGATTAAGAAAGCAAAGTTCAAGGCTGAGGCCACATGAGCACTGACCCAGCAGCATTGCATTTGGCAGAACCCTGAAAGAAATGCCAGGTGTATCACGCCAGGGTGGCTGATCACTGCTGAGATACTGGAAGGCTTCTGTCTCCACCCACAACAACAGCTCTGCATTGGAACAGCAGGTATGGAAATGATCTAAAATGAAAGTTCAATTTCTCTTCAAATACCAACCCTATCACAAATACGCTCCCCAATGGTCTAAATGTAACTACCTCTTAACAAGACCAATTTACTGCTGGGAATGTGAAAAGCTCATACTTATTTTTAATTTTATGTAATTTCACATAACTGTTGCTTACCTACCTTGAATGTGTAAAACAACATTCTCATCCTAGACAGGGTATACCGAGAGAAAGGGCATCTAGCTGCAACAATACTGGCATCAGTGCATAATGTACCATAATGTACCTTTCTGGCTGCGTAGGTTTCCCAATTTAGACTTCACTTCATAGATAGGAATAACTGGTCCCATGGGGTTGTCTCACTGAGAGGGACCATGCTAACTCGCCACTGTTGTTCTGTGTCAGTGATTTACGTGGTGCTAGTGACCCTTTTGGATCGGTATCAGTTCTCCTCCTCACCCAGTCTCCTCACTGTGATAGTGAGACAAATTTAGCCCTGTTATTAATATGAGCCCTACTAGACAACTAGCAATGACATGCAGATGTGCAGAGTAGTCCCAGTGTGTTCCCACATTGTTGGTCATAGATTGTACTGTTGGCCAAGGAATTAGTAAATAACATTTTCTGCTCAAAGTACTCAAAAGTTTAGGGCAACCAGGTGCAGATCTACTCATATAAACAATGTTTTTTATTTTTCCGGCTGATATTAGTAGGCCTACATGGAACCTGGAAGCATTATTTATTTGCAGAAATGTCTGGTTTCGATTATATGCATACTAGTGCAAGTAATGCATGATAACGTAACAGTAGCAGTGAATGCAACCAGCATGTAAGCTGATTGACACCAGAGTTACGGCCTGGGGAGCCAGCTGCTCAGTCTGCTGAGAGAGAGACATAATATCCCCTGGGTATGAACTGACATGGAGGTTTGGAGGTGTGTGTGCATGTGCATGTGTGTGTGCATGTGTGTGTGTGTGTGTGTGTGTGTGTGTGTGTGTGTGTGTGTGTGTGTGTGTGTGTGTGTGTGTGTGTGTGTGTGTGTGTGTGTGTGTGTGTGTGTGTGTGTGTGTGTGTGTGTGTGTGTGTGTGTGCACTGTATGTGTGTGTGTGTACTGTATGTGTGTACATGTGCATGTGTGTGTGTGTACTGTATGTGTGTGCATATGCATGTGTGTGTGTGTGTGTGTGTGTACTGTATGTGTGTGTGCCAGTGTGTATGTGTATTGCCTGACATAGATCCATCAGGTGTTCTCAGCGCTCTCTATGTGTCCATTATGAGTGAAGCGTTGGAGGAAGTATGGAGTTAGCGACTCTCTTTGCACTGCCACCGGATGGAATCACACAGCCAACGGCCCCCACCTTGTTCTCAACACATACTGGGCTGGATTAGAACAGGGAACCAGAGCAGAGGAGAGCAGAAACAGGATCCGGCCCCCTCTCCGATCACTCATTGGGCCCGCTACCCCTCCTCAAAAAACATCCTTGGCACTTCCTCCTCCAATTAATGCAACCTTGTTACGTTTGGGACGGGTACACGTTGTGAAAGTCAAGACCGAGCCCCCCGCCTGTACAACATTTTTAGCCAGCAGAAGCAAGCCAGCAACCCTGAAGGCTAGAGGTTATCATTAAAATAGCACTGCTCAGCTCTGTAAAATGAGAGTGTATAAAGCAGCAGGACAACAAGTAGTGTAATCATTTCCCTTCCCCAGGGATATTTTACTCTGATTCCAGTGAGGCTGCTCAGCACTAGCCCGTCCATGTTTGTTTAGTAACAGAAGTGGGAGGGAGGGCCACCCCGGCCTGGCGGACTCTCTTTGAATGGTCAGAGCCGTAAAGCCAGCGTCAGTTCTGATACTGTGCCACTTTGGGGACCGTCCGACATGTCTCTTATGAGATGGCACCTCACACTGACAGCTGCTGAAGGTCAAAGGTAGAGGTCAAGCCCATCACAGGTAACATATCAGCCCAAAGGTATGCTGGCGGCCAACAGGGACCCTCTCAGGGTTGGCTGTGTGCTGAGTTAAAAGGCTCTGCTGGGACACTATCTGCTCCACCACAGACGCCGTGCCTGTGACTGCAGGCACTGGCTGGTGTGTCTGACAGCTAGATGAAGGCTTACAGAGATAGCACATGGCGGACCAAACGCCAGGCGCACATGCTCAGCACAGACGCCAGGCGCTGGATGCCGTACAAACCCTGCAGAAACCTCCACTGATTCTGTCCAGCTGGACACAGAGACTCCTGGAAGCCTGTGTGATCCTAGGAACTTGTCAAACCATCCCTGTCGCAACAATTAAGAGAGCCGCAACCCATACATCCAGAGCCTAACATACATACACACAACTATGTCATTGTAAAGGGACTTACTACTCCAAAAGGATTCCACAAAGTATATCAAGTAGGCTCTTGTCAGATATGAACACATCTTGATAACAAACCCAACCCCTTTTAGCACACTCCACCTTCTTAAGAACCTTGAATCTGTCATTCCCTTCAAAAGCCTTTGCAAGGTCTTGAAAAGCCATTGAATATTTCCCCCCAGATCAAGACAATCTGCTCCCTTTGATCCCCATGAGGTGATCATTCACCCTTGACCAATAATAACTGTTCCCACAACTCCGCAGCGTGCTGTTCTAATAACATGGCAGACAGTTCAATCACTGACCCTTATCTCCATGGTAAGACCTGTCAGTGGCCTATGGCACAGCTGAGTAGATCAGGAGAAGAGAAACTCCTGTGAAGACTTCTGATCTTTACTGTCTTGTTCTGAGTATATAGATGTAGAATGTATTAGACTTGAGAAAAGACATGGCTATTTTGTCTCATTTAATCTACAGTATATTGCACTGACAAAAGCAATAGAACAAACACAAGGCGCACAATATTTTAAAGAAACGGTACATGTAGGTTTTTAAAATGTGTCCTTTCTGCACATTATATTTCTATGTTTGAGAGATTTAACCTCTATCAGTGACCTAGACTGTTTCTTATGGAGTACCATGACATACAGTAGATTGTGTGATTAATGCCTGTACACCACCTCATGAGTTGATTAAAAAAATGGGAGCGAAAACAGGGAGACACAGCACTGTATGGCAACTGAGCAGTAGTATAACAATCACCTACTGATCTAACTTTGTTACATTAACTACTACTCTCTCAACAGGAAGCTGTTGATTCAAGGGGTTATCCATGGCGGGTGTCTGGCAGCCTGTAGCAGCTGGGTATTAGTGGAGTTGAGACACTGCCCTCCAGGGTATCAGTGCCCAGGCACCCCGCAAGAGTTCCAAAGGGGATTTCGAAACAGGACCACTATGCAACGCCATGTGACTGTCCCACAGCCACATCAAACAAACACTGCCTGATACTATCTGGCTAGTGTGGGATCTGTTCAGGATCGGCTCGCTCGGCAGCTCAGGGAGGGATGTGTGGTACTGTCAGTGGTCATGCCACCTGCAGGTAGTTCAAATAAAGCCTACAAACTGCTGAAGCACCCAAACTGTGTATATGTTTGCATCACAGGTGCAGGTCAATACACCTGTCCAAACTGAGTCAAACCATCAGCCTCAAAGGCTTACTTGATGAGGTTGGGACAGAGATGCATATACAGTGTCACGTATCATGTCAGAAGGTACAGTCATGGAGTTGAGACACTCCATGGGTGTAGTGCAAGTGAGGGGTGTATAATGTGAGTGAGGGGTGTATAATGTGAGTGAGCGGTGTATAATGTGAGTGAATTCCATGTGCTAGCCTGATAATCCTGCTAACATTCTGACCTTTCATTGGTCTGGTTACTGTGGTCAGCAGGACCGTAAAACACACCAGACAAAACTCATAACAGGCCAACGAGTGGTTAACATGTCACCCATGTACTAAACACAATGGTGGATAATACTGACGCCTTCTAGGAGTATCTTTAGATATACAGTACCAGTCAAAAGTTTAGAAACACCTACTCATTCAAGGGTTTTCCTTTATTTTGACTGTTTTCTGCATTGTAGAATAATAGTGAAGACATCAAAACTATGAAGTAACACATAAGGAATCATGTAGTAACCAAAAAAGTGTTAAATAAATCTAAATATATTTTAGATTCTTCAACGTAGCCACCCTTTCTTTGTTTTGATGACAACTTGTGTCACGCCCTGGCCATAGAGAGGTTTTTATTCTCTATTTTGGTTAGGCCAGGGTGTGACTAGGGTGCGCATTCTAGTTTCTTTATTTCTATGTTTTCTTTTTCTTTGTGTTTGGCCGGGTGTGGTTCTCAATCAGAGGCAGCTGTCTATCGTTGTCTCTGATTGAGAACCATACTTAGGTAGCTCTTTTTTCCACCTGTGTTTGTGGGAAGTTGACTTTTGTTTAGGGCACATAGCCTGTAGCTTCACGGTTTGTTTTTGTAGTGTTTGTTGTTTTGTTCGGCGTCATTTTTATTAATAAAGGAAAATGTATGCTCACCACGCTGCACCTTGGTCCAGTTCCTTCAACAGCCGTGACAACTTTGCACATTCTTGTCATTCTCTCAACCAGCTTCACCTGGACACTTTTCCAACAGTCTTGAAGGAGTTCCCAAGTATGCTGAGCACTTGTTGGCTGCTTTTCCTTCACTCTGCGGTCCAACTTATCCCAAACCATCACAATTGGGTTGAGGTCGGGTGATTGTGGAGGCCAGGTCATCTGATGCAGCACTCTCCTTCTTGGTCAAATAGCCCTTACACAACCTGGAGGTGTGTTGGGTCATTGTCCTGTTGAAAAACAAATGATAGTCCAACTAAGCGCAAACCAGATGGGAGGGCGTATTGCAAAATGCTGTGGTAGACATGCTGGTTAAGTGTACCTTGAATTCTAAATAAATCACTGACAGTGTCACCAGACAAAGCACCCCCACACCATCACAACTCCTCCTCCATGCTTCACGGTGGGAACCACACATGCGGAGATCATTCGTTCACCTACTCTGCGTCTCACAAAGACACAGGTGGTTGGAACCAAAAATAAAGATTTGGACTCATCAGATGAAAGGACAGATTTCCACTGGTCTAATGTCCATTGCTCGTGTTTCTTGGCCCAAGCAAGTATCTTCTTCTTATTGGTGTCCTTTAGTAGTGGTTTATTTGCAGCAATTCGACCATGTAGGCCTGATTCACGCAGTCTCCTCTGAACAGTTGATGTTGAAATGTGTCTGTTACTTGAACTCTGTGAAACATTTATTTGGGCTGCAATTTCTGAGGCTGGTAACTCTAATGAACTTATCCTCTGCAGCAGAGGTAACTCTGGGTCTCCCCGTCGCACCGCACGCCTAATGACAAAAGAAAGCACTTCCATCTCAGTCACTAGTCTCTTCCTCACACCCCATGTGGTGGTGAGTATTTCAGCTTACTCATGTTACTCCTCCAAACCAATTAATATTTCATACAAGCACTTGAGAAATTCAGCCCTGGGGGGCAATGGCACCCTCCATCTGTGCTGTATTCTCAAACAAAAGATGAAATTAGGACTTTTTGGGGACCCACTACTACCTCATTAATGTTTGTATCAGAGGTCCAGAGAAAGAGCAGTATGAGTTAGTCTTTGGTGTCACCCCAGTCTAGCTCCAGACTAATCCACTTAACAATACACGCTGTCTGTCTATGAGCTGGTCATGTTCAACTAGTCTCTGACATCAGAGAGCTCTGTGATTAACTGAAAGTGATTGATTGCTTTTTATGATAATGGTTGATTGTATTCCACAGTTGCTATTGGATCAATCTCTCTCAGCTGTTCTCTGTGACGAGGTTTGATATTAATAATAATATTGCCTCTCTTCTAACTTCACTGGCTCTGTGCACTGGCATGACCATCTTCAACCATGACCTGTGTTGTTGCCCAGTCATGCAAAGTTGAGACACACTTTCCCAGTGCCAGCCAGAGAAAGCTGTTTGATAATTCCCAAATATCTAGTTCCCCTGCTGTTTTTTTCAGTTATCACATCATAAAAACTATTCTCCCTTACCAACACAACACCTCCACTGGCTTTCCGTAACGTATTCGAGGCTTGGTGACAATGTCATTGTGAGAAGTACTCTACGAATCAGTTTGAGTGGACTGGTAACTGACCTCAAGTCACTCTAGCAGCTCCTGGGATCTGACCCTGGTCTCCTTACTGCCCCCATACCCCACAGGGGACAGACCCCTCTCCACAGGGGACAGACCCCTATCCACAGGGGACAGCCCCCCTCTCCACTTCTACCCCCCGCCTGTGGAATTCTCAGCCCCTCCCCATTAAAAATACTCATCCCTTTAAATCACTTTTAAAGACCCAACTCTCTATGACGGCTCTAGTTCAGGACCACTTTGTTGCATATGTTGGCTTTGGTTGCTATCTGTTACTGAACACACCAACTTGACTGTGACATTACTGGGCTTGTTGGTAGCAGACAGCATATGAATCATTGTTGTCATTATTGTTGATATTCTTGTTGACCGTAAGAGGGATAATGGGCATCATTATGTAATTCTGTTTATTCTTGTTTTTATGGTAGTGTTTGTTTGTTATGGTTTGTTAGTAGTAACCACTAGTAACTGTCTCTTCCATAAAGGATGTGTGATGTATTGTATCTAGATGTCCATGGTCAATGGGCATCCATCCTGGAGGCACCAACACCAAGCCAAACATTTGGCAAACCCAGAGCAGCACAGACACAGGCACACACAGCTCTGACAGTCAATAATGCCCAGAGGAAACAGAGCAAGAAAGAGACAGTTAAAGTGATTCTCACGGCGAGACCTAAATCAGGGGGACTGGGCAGTGCGCCAATTATGACTGCACCGCATAAAGGTCTAGTGCAGTCAAAAACGTGATTTCTTGTATTTATATATATTTCCACACTATGAGGTTGCAATTAAGGAATACCTAGGATAGGATAAAGTAATCCCTCTAACCCCCCCCCCCCCCCCCCCCCCTTAAAAGAGTTAGATGCACTATTGTAAAGTGGTTGTTCCACTGGATATCATAAGGTGAATGCACCAATTTGTAAGTCGCTCTGGATAAGAGCGTCTGCTAAATGACTTAAATGTAAATGTAAATAATGTGAAATTGTGAAAATTGTGATTATGCCCTTTTAGTGTAACAGCTGTTTGAAAAGAACGCCCGAACTGTCTGCCTGTTTTGATGAGAGGGAGTTTTTGCCTTCCATGGTGACATCACCAAGCGGTAAATTAGTTAATAGACTAATAAAAAAGAGTTCCTAACCTCTCTGCCAATAACAGCTAATTTTCAGTTTTCCCTTCCCAACTCAAACCACTCCCAGACAGTCCTAGCAAAATTCTTGTTTGAGAAATTTCACTTTTGCTAAGAAGATATTTTTGTTTGTTTTTGACCATTTTAATTGTAAAAAATCACGGTAAGATACTTAATTTAATTGTTACCCAGAAATGATTTGATATTAAGATAAAACGGCTGCATTGGACCTTTAAATATAATGCGATCTCAATGGAGAAGCAGGGGATAGGACTTCACTATGGAATAAGTGCCTCACTTCAAATGTCAACAGATTCACCCACAGACACATGGTACTTGTATCAGCCTGTAGTTGAGATCGCATGGTTTCCGCCATCTTTTACTGTCAACACTATTTATGTGCCCTTGAGCAAGGCACTTAAAGGGATACTTGGGATTTTGACAATGAAGCCCTTTATAGTCAAATGAACCTCTAGATACCATGTTTATGTCTCTGTGTCCAGCATGAAGGAACTTATAGGTTGTTTCATGAGCCAATCCTAACTAGCATTAGTTAGAGCAATGACTTGAAGACAAAGGGTAATGAGTATCTACTACAGCAGCATGCTAGCACATAGACTTCCAGTCATTGCGCTAACGCTAGTTAGCAATTACGCTAGAGCTAGTTAGCAACTTCCTTTAAACTGCATGCAGAGACAAAAATGGTATCCACGAGTTCATCTGACTCTGGGAAGTAGATAAGTGGCCTCATTGCCAAAATCCCGAAGTATCCCTTTAACCCTAATTTGCTCCAAGGGTGCTGTACTACTATGGCGAACGCTGTAGAAGACCACATTTCACTGCACCTATCCGGTGTGTATGTGACAATAAAAAACCTGACTATCAACCTTTAATCCTGTAACATGACATGAATCAATTAGTGAATCAATTAGTGACTGACGGCATCAAACAACCATTTGGAATACCAACAGAAATGAATAGTGAATACAGATCATCCTGAGATTAAGCACATGTAGAGCTAGTGGATGGGAGACTATACTGTTTAGGTGTATTAACTTGATCCAGGGTGCAGATGTAGGCCATAACCTCTCAGCATCAGAGTAAGCACAGGCAGAATAGGTCACTTTTGACCCCTATTTGTTTTAAGGTTCTAGACAATGGAGTTAAAGCAGGCCAGTGGGGTTCTGCAAATGCTTGTAGTTAACATCAAGAAAGGGATGTACCATGGACAGAGGAGAGAAGATACTGGGAATGCAAATAAGAATAATCCCACCCATCTTCTGTAAGTCAATTTCCTATAGTTTTTGGAAAAGTGTTTTTGTGTCATATACTCCCTTAGCCTGCACCTGCACTTATAAACTACTGGTTATTCAATGATTATGTTGTACTGCACCTTGGTAGAGGATATCCCTCCCTTGGCTTTTGAAACATCCTACATTCTTACACAGACACAACACTTAAAAGTGATTCACTGAGCAAAAATAGTTATCCTGTGGTTTAGGCATAATTATGAGATGTAGTAAGCAGCACACAGTCAGTCATAGGTGTCTTTACACCTACATTATATGGATTTAGACAATTGTATGACTCTTGACAGGTTATTGGTGCACCCATTACTCACAGTCTGTTAATGATATAGCAACAATGAAATGCATAGCTTCAGAAGAGAACATGCCAGTGAGGAATCTACAGTATTGTGTGTATGTAGAAAGGACTCAATACCAAGAGGACACAGGATAACCAAGGCAAAACCATATTAGAGAATGCATGTATTGACATGATATTCCAGTCCTGGAGCTAACAAGTACGCACCTTTAATACCAATGCATGATCTAAACAAGCTAAATCATATCACCAGTCACTTTGGATTTACAGTGTCAACAGTAGGATTTGCATCCCTTTTGTCGACATTCAGAAATTTCCCTCTGTAATTTGCCTGTCAAACAGAAACGAAGTCCTTCTCTCTCTAATAAAACACGTGTGCTGTATTTGGACGTTTTTTTCTATAATGATGTTTTTTGGGGGGTGGGGGTGTCAGGTACCTTCTAACTCATCAATACTAAATTCACATAAATTCATAAACAGTTGGGTTAAACCAGGAGGAATTTGGCTCTCCTAAAGATGAAAGGAGATTGTTGAGTGTAAATGATGAGGGCTAATGGACCAGGCCTCTCAGGTGCCACATCCCAGAAGGCTTCTGGTGCCTCTATTGTAGCCCACATAGACCCCTGCAGGGATAACGACACCAAACACGGGTTATTAAGTGACCATTTGCTGCGACCTATAGCGTGCTTCTGAATAGTTATGAGTATTCTACATGTGCATTTCAATTATGGAGAATTATATAGTTTGCCATATAAGTAAAATGTTAAAAGTCGTTATTTATACATGTACACCTTTCTGCCCAAATGTCCATCACATGTATTTACAAGTGTGTCCTAGTAAATAAGAGTGGTGAGCATCCTAATTTGAGCTGTGTGTAGCCACCAGACCGAACCCGACACCCAGCGCGCGCGGTGAAGATCAGTGTAGGCAAGGAACATGTATCGCAACCAAATGTCTCCAAATCGCCTTCCGCATTACTGAAATCTAACCCGAGGACATCAGGAGAGTGACATAATCCTCAAGACATCCCAAAACTGCGACCCAGCAAATGGAGTGCCAGGGGTGGTTTGGAGATGTGTGTTGGAGTGGACTTCTGTCTCTACTTACTGTTTGGTCGTGCAGAGGTCGAGAAAAGAAGGGCGGACACTTCGAAACGTCAGCGCGCTTAAAGCTATAAATCTATCCAAACCGCTCTCTGCGCCCGGTATGGTGTAATGCGCAGACAGCTGCACATCTGTACTGCCAGTGCCAGCCTGCAGAGCCCGCATGTGGACAGCCATCTCACTCCTCACGCGGACACCTTGGATATAATGGAGAATACACATCATTGCCCTCATTTTTTATTAGAATACATTGGGGATATGAAAACATTGCGTAAATCTTCATGATCATACATGTTGCTCTGGTGGATGTTACGAACCTTATTTATTACATTTTCTCTCGTGAAAAAGGTCAAAAGTAACAGTTAACGGTGTCTCTAACGCGAGTTTTCTGTACGTTTCCCTGCGCCTCGGCTTTGGCGAACTGGTCCACTTCCTGCGTCGGGAGAGCCGATGTCTTCATTTGACTCCTTGCAGTTGGTGATGTTGGATCTTTCTCGGATATCCAATGTGGAAACCAGAATCCAATTAGTTTGCGACTGAGCGCCTGGAGAGAGAGCGCAGCGGCACTTTGGCCAGCCAGTCACTCCAGCGCGTAGCCTACTTGTGGGCAGACACATGGTTGGCTGCTCTGTATACGAGAAGTCACTCATCAAGCCTTGTTGCATTCATTTTCAGGGTCATTTTTACATTGTAAATTACATTAAACGCATCGGATGAACGCATCGGATGTTGTATATGTGATCAGATAAAACTTTACAGTCTGAATATATCCTTTGGATACAACTAGACCTGCTTCTGACGCAACACGGAACGTTAAATGCATCGCTGTGTGTTGGATTTTAATACTGATACCAATTGCAGGTCTGCAAGGGCCAGATTTAAGGTAAGCACAGTACATTCACAGTTATTGGTTGTTCAGTAGTATTGAGTAATTTAGATGCATGTGTGTAGGCTGTCGTATACCTATAATATTGATACATTCATTTTGAGGCTATCGGACATTCTGAATGTCTAGCCTACAAAATACAAAAAAGCATTCATCAACGATTATCTTTGAAAGGACAAATGCATCAAACATGTAAAAAAGGGCCGTTTTCTAATAGCATATACACACTATGCACTAGCTGTGTATACCATTTTGGCGGTGTTAGCTGCACAATTGGAAGCAATTTATTTAATGCATGAAGCCTATTAAAAATGGACAAACTTTAGCTGCAAACAATGCTTAATTAACAAGAGTCCAGGTAAGAATTAATTGGCCAGGGATTCACCATCTGGCGAATTCATGTCAACATTTGGGCTAGTGTAGCCTTTCTGCTGGACAGTAGCCAATGCGCTATGCATGGTGTGTCCATAAACACATTTTGGAGTAAAGGCGCACCCTATGCCTGGACGGCCACCCATTTCAGTAACACGCACTCATAAATTATCTTTGAAATAAGGTCTAAAATTAGTTGTAATCGAGGTGTTGTTTGGGCCAGAATGGAAATTCATGGACATCCAGAAATATCTTGGCACAAAAACAATCATTAAAAAAATATTGTGATTATCAATATTTGTATCATGCAGAATCTATGGAGGTCCCTAAAGTAATAGGATAGTCATGTATTAAATTAAATTAATAGATTATATCTAGGCTATTTAAACCTAAATACCATGTGGTAACAGTTTATAGTTACATATAGTGTTTATAACCTTCTAGACATATTTGACCTGTAAATGGAAAAATATCAAATTTGATACAATGTAAATAATGCTCTCTGAAGTTTGTTAATTTGGAACCCCAGTTAGCCAACAAAACGTCATACAAATAACTACAGGTAACTGACAAAATAAACACCAACATAAAGTTTCTTAATAGGGCGTTGGGCCACCACCAGCCAGAACAGCTTCAATGCACCTTGGCATAGATTCTACAAGAGTGGAACTCTATCGGAGACCTCAATTCTTCCACGAGAAATTCCATCATTTGGTGTTTTGTTGACCATGGTGGAAAGCGTTGTCCCAGGCGCCGCTCCAGAATCTCCCATAAGTATTCAATTGTGTTGAGATCTGGTGACTGAGACGGCCATGACATATGGTTTACATTGTTGTTATGCTCATCAAACTATTCAGGGACCTCTCGTGCCGTGTGGATAGAGGCATTGTCATCCTATGGGGGCATAGCCATGGTAGCCAAAATAATGGCCTGCCCAGCATTTTTATACATTTTATCGACTTGTAATATTTTCCAGTTCTCGCTATTGAAAGATTACCAAACGAACCCCCTTTTGGCACTGTGTCTACAGCCTACACTTATATTGATAGTTCAATCCAATTCGGAAATGTTTGATTATTATTATTATCCAACTCACACATCCGTCTCGTTTTCTTGCAGATTCCTTCATAGGAACTGAGTCTAAGATGAAGTTATGGGATGTTTTGGCCACGTGTTTGTTGCTCCTGAGCTCCGTCTCCACACGCCCCCTCTACCAAAACCTTCAGCCTGCCAAAAGAGCTCACTACTCGGATCGGTACAGTGATTCTCTGTCCCCGTCTGTGGAGGAACCAGAGCCAGAGTTCCAGTCGGAGTCTCACAGCCTGCAAGAGATTTCCATGGAGGACAAATGTAAGTAAAGATTCTGATGCATTGTTTTATCACCTGCTGAAGTTTCAAATATACTTTCTTCTGCATAAGATCAGACCATCTTCAGGAAAATGATTATTTCTTATAGAAGACTATTAAAGTTGTTTGATGAGACTCTGTTGCAAAACCGGAGCATAAATGTGACTGCAGTACTCAGTCCTCAACTGGTTCTCAGTTTCTTGAAGTGAATATGGGTTTAAAGAGTGTGACACACCATACATTAAACATACCATGTATTGTTTGGTACTCAGTGTGTTCAAATTGCCTGATTACCAAAACAAATGTGCTACATTCAGTCCAAACATGTAACCCAAACAGAGAGGATACATATCTGTTAACCATGGCCATAGGTTGCCATGTGTTACATATTGCATCAGGGGTGCTCCCCTTGTAAGAACAGGCTCTCTGGGGTTACACTTGGATTTTGGTCGGTTAAAGTCTTGGAAGCTACTACCTTTTGCTATGAACCACATTGTAGCAAGGCAAGCTTATCCCAAATAAAGGGACAGCAGTCAATGTAATTGACGCCTGATAGTGTGAAGCGCCCTTGAACAGAGGCCAGACCAGTCATTGATGAATCCTGCTGAGTGCCTGATTCAGAGGAGGAGCAGTAGTTTGTCTAACAGCAGGTTTGAGCAGCCTTCTCTGCTGCTGTGGCCAGCATCACGCTGGGGTCAAAAAATCCATGCGGCAGAAGGAGCAAGAAATAGTGACTGCAGCGCCTCAGTCCTAAACAGAGTTGAGCACTGACATTCCTACTGCCTTGTTTATCTTCAACCCTGCCTCTCTGGGACTGCAGGATCTGTGCCCTCTCTCTGTCAGGAAAACAAAGCACCCCCCCCCCCCTCCTCCAACCAAGTTACAGTAGAGGAACTGCAAAACAGATGCCAATCACAGGAGAAAGAATGGACTATACGGCGAGTAAGAAGCAATAAGGGAAAGCTCAATATTGTATTTATGTTCATTTTAGCAGCTGTGAGGGTGAGGAATTCAATTTGTTTGAAAGAGCATGAACCTGTCTTGTCATTATACAGTATAAGCTGTAGATGAGACATGGAACATTCAGACCAGAGAAATGTTTCCCCCTCACCTCATATTCAGTTAGTGGCGGTGAGTGACATCTCCTCGGCCTGTTCCGTAACGTAAGACCATTAACAATGCACCAAGGTGTAAACAACCCTGGAACTCAATGGGAGGTTTTGGCCTTTTGTTTCAGTTGCAATGTCTGTGGTAAGCGATGAATCTTGTACCCATTCCAAGTAATCTTTGGAGGCAAGTGTCTCTGCAGCTGATCCACAGCCTCTAGAGATACTTGTGTCTGTAGGACAGAAAACATGTACAAGGCTTCTGGAGCATGCACAACTAGGCTAGAAAACTGATGAAGTTTTTAATAGTAAATAATATTTGGTCCCTGTCGGATCCTTGTCAGGACTTCACTTTGGTCTCAGTGGAGCTTTACACTGGCAGGCTTCAGAGCTGATCTCTAAATCATAAAAACATGATTCTAGAGAACGTTTGAAACAGGTGCATGGGAGAGCCAGGAGGTGTTTCTGTATTCTGGGCAGTTTTGCTGCAGAACACTTCACCTGTCTGTCAGCTGGCATAGAATAGTACCTACCCCTGTCTGTCAGCTGGCATAGAATAGTACCTACACCTGTCTGTCAGCTGGCATAGAATAGTACCTATACCTGTCTGTCAGCTGGCATAGAATAGTACCTACACCTGTCTGTCAGCTGGCATAGAATAGTACCTACCCCTGTCTGTCAGCTGGCATAGAATAGTACCTACCCCTGTCTGTCAGCTGGCATAGAATAGTACCTACACCTGTCTGTCAGCTGGCATAGAATAGTACCTACACCTGTCTGTCAGCTGGCATCGAATAGTACCTACACCTGTCTGTCAGCTGGCATAGAATAGTACCTACCCCTGTCTGTCAGCTGGCATAGAATAGTACCTACCCCTGTCTGTCAGCTGGCATAGAATAGTACCTATACCTGTCTGTCAGCTGGCATAGAATAGTACCTACACCTGTCTGTCAGCTGGCATAGAATAGTACCTACACCTGTCTGTCAGCTGGCATAGAATAGTACCTACCCCTGTCTGTCAGCTGGCATAGAATAGTACCTATACCTGTCTGTCAGCTGGCATAGAATAGTACCTACACCTGTCTGTCAGCTGGCATCGAATAGTACCTACCCCTGTCTGTCAGCTGGCATAGAATAGTACCTATACCTGTCTGTCAGCTGGCATAGAATAGTACCTACACCTGTCTGTCAGCTGGCATAGAATAGTACCTACACCTGTCTGTCAGCTGGCATAGAATAGTACCTACTCCTGTCTGTCAGCTGGCATAGAATAGTACCTACTCCTGTCTGTCAGCTGGCATAGAATAGTACCTACTCCTGTCTGTCAGCTGGCATAGAATAGTACCTACTCCTGTCTGTCAGCTGGCATAGAATAGTACCTACTCCTGTCTGTCAGCTGGCATAGAATAGTACCTACTCCTGTCTGTCAGCTGGCATAGAATAGTACCTACTCCTGTCTGTCAGCTGGCATAGAATAGTACCTACTCCTGTCTGTCAGCTGGCATAGAATAGTACCTACTCCTGTCTGTCAGCTGGCATAGAATAGTACCTACCCCTGTCTGTCAGCTGGCATAGAATAGTACCTACTCCTGTCTGTCAGCTGGCATAGAATAGTACCTACTCCTGTCTGTCAGCTGGCATAGAATAGTACCTACACCTGTCTGTCAGCTGGCATAGAATAGTACCTACACCTGTCTGTCAGCTGGCATAGAATAGTACCTACCTCTGTCTGTCAGCTGGCATAGAATAGTACCTACACCTGTCTGTCAGCTGGCATAGAATAGTACCTACTCCTGTCTGTCAGCTGGCATAGAATAGTACCTACCCCTGTCTGTCAGCTGGCATAGAATAGTACCTACACCTGTCTGTCAGCTGGCATAGAATAGTACCTACACCTGTCTGTCAGCTGGCATAGAATAGTACCTACACCTGTCTGTCAGCTGGCATAGAATAGTACCTACTCCTGTCTGTCAGCTGGCATAGAATAGTACCTACACCTGTCTGTCAGCTGGCATAGAATAGTACCTACCCCTGTCTGTCAGCTGGCATAGAATAGTACCTACCCCTGTCTGTCAGCTGGCATAGAATAGTACCTACTCCTGTCTGTCAGCTGGCATAGAATAGTACCTACCCCTGTCTGTCAGCTGGCATAGAATAGTACCTACCCCTGTCTGTCAGTTGGCATAGAATAGTACCTACCCCTGTCTATCAGCTGGCATAGAATAGTACCTACACCTGTCTGTCAGCTGGCATAGAATAGTACCTACTCCTGTCTGTCAGCTGGCATAGAATAGTACCTACTCCTGTCTGTCAGCTGGCATAGAATAGTACCTACTCCTGTCTGTCAGCTGGCATAGAATAGTACCTACCCCTGTCTGTCAGCTGGCATAGAATAGTACCTACCCCTGTCTGTCAGCTGGCATAGAATAGTACCTACCCCTGTCTGTCAGCTGGCATAGAATAGTACCTACCCCTGTCTGTCTGCTCTATAGTGTATCAGCTGATAGCCACACAATAGGAGGTGTCTAAATCAAAAGGGCACAGGGTGTCTAAACAGATTGGCTCCTGGCTCACCCAATACGGCCCAATCAGCTTTGGACCTGGGTGGATCAGATTACCTGTACCCTGGTAGTGGAACAGGTGAGACAGGTGACACCCACCACCATAGAGAGGCTGGGTTACTGACACCTCCACCTGCCTGACAGACACACTACAGAACCTGTCTGGCGGCCCTGTGCCCACCACACACAGACCAGTCAACTGAGGCCTGGAGTAAACATGTCAAGGCCAGCATAGCCCCTCTACTAACCTTACCTCCACCGACCAAATACACAGATGCACAAACATACACGCACATTAAAACATCAGAAAAACATCATACACCTGATTGCTGTTGGGTAATAGTGTCATACTAATTGAGTCATTTCACAATATTGTTTTCTGTGATCTTCTGAGTGGCTTGCAAGATGCTTATGCGCTGTGGAGCAGGAGGGGGTTTACACTATAATAGAATCAACATGTATTACATAAGGATCAAAGGACTCTCTGGGTCTCTTCTTGTTCCCCTCTGCAGAGGGCAGAGGGCTCCCTGCATGTTTTGAATTTGAAGCAGAATAGGTGCTCTGAGAGATCTGCTCTAACTCAATGTCACATTCCGTATGATTCCCTTCAAGAGGTGCTATAAACTCTGATTCAATGTTTTAAAAGGGAAAGAGACGGCGAAGTCCATTCCAAGACCTATAACTAAGATCAGAGTCATATTTAGAGAAGACTTGTGCCAATACGGTTTGTGTCTGAACGTTCTAAGAGCGCCACTTTCTCCTCCATAGCCGTAGCTAAGTGATAATTGATGCTGTACTGTTTATCTCTCATAGTTTCAAAACCTATGAAGATGTCCAGTGAAAGACAATATGCAATTTGTTGACACCACAACACAGTACCGACTTGGAGACACATTATCCCCAATTCCAATCAATAAAAACCTCTGTTAAATTCGCTACTCTGTTTTGCTTGTTTGCGGCGGGTCATTTCATAGGGAACGGTCAGAGGCACTGACATATTGTTACATCACCAACATGGAGAGAATAAAACCTGGCTGAACTCTTAATATATGGCTCTGCCTAAAATGACTGAGGAAGACTAAAACAATCTTCTGTATGGCACTGTCAACTGTTACAGTTATCGAAGCATTGCTACTTTGTTATGGGGATGCTCAATAACATTCAAATTGTTGTCATTACTATTTTTACCTGTATAGTTTATTACGACTCTATGTGTTGTCATTTTATTGCATTATCAGTCATTTCCTCTTTGCATCCTCTCTCTCTTAAAGATGACATCACAGGCCCATATCCGGACCAGTTTGAGGATGTAATGGATTTTATCAAGGCTACCATTGGCAGACTGAGAAGATCATCAGAGCCTGCCGGCGGCTCAAAGGGAAGGAGGGAGCAGAGAGAGCAGGGGAGACAGAGAGGAGCAGCAAACACAGACCGAAGAGGGGGAGGGAGAGGAGAGGGGAGAGGAGGACGTGGGGAGAAGAAGGGTCGGGGGCGAGGGGGAAAAGGGAGGAGCAGTGAAAGAGGGGAGCAGTGGATGAAGCCGGTTGAAGGCCGAGGCTGCTTGCTAAAAGAGGTCCATCTCAATGTCACAGACTTAGGGTTGGGCTACCGGACCAAAGAGGAACTGATCTTCCGGTACTGCAGCGGCCCTTGTTCAGATGCAGAAACCAACTATGACAAAATCCTCAACAACCTCACCCACAACAAGAAGCTGGTCAAGGACACACCCTCCCGCACCTGCTGTCGACCAATCACGTTTGACGATGATCTGTCATTCCTGGATGACAACAACGAGGACTACCACATTCTGCGGAAGCATTCCGCCCGCAAATGTGGCTGTGTCTGACTCTGGGTGAGACGAATGAAAGAAAGGCTGACAGACAGAAAGGAGAAGGAGCAGTAACATAAAGCCTCTCAGAGGCTGGTACTGCCTCTTGGAATGAAGGCACACATGGGAAAAGAAGGGAACATGAGACGGATACAGTCCACTCCAGTGGTGTCTTAGGAACCATGGACAGTATTAGCATGTCCTATGTCCCACTCCTGAGAGGCTGCTGTGGGGTGAACAGGGATGGTGTGGTCCCCAAACCTCCAGTAATTAGGCTGATTCATAGCCCAGTTCAGGTCACAGTGGAGAAGGGACTCTATGCTATAATTACATAGAATTTAAATTACTTAGAAATTCAGCGTAACGGTCTTTAAAAGAGACGTTGTCAATTCAGCTCAGTATTCACTTCATGATTGGATCACGTTCTTGGATGCCTACAGGGGGATACGCTCTCATTTCCCTGTGGAACCATGCTGTTACACTCACAGGCTTGCCTGCAATGGAGCTGCTGAGACGGAATCAGAGGAATTCAGGATATTGTTCCTCAAAAACGTCTATTTTTCCATAGTCAGATCATGAGGAATACAATGAGAGCAGAACTCTTCTTGACGAGTATTTCCAGCTGCAGTCCAGAGTGTTCTGGTTTCACTGCACAGACTGGAGCTTAAAGTTTACATTCACAATGAACGAGGGAACCTGTTGACTGGTTTAGTCCTATAGCAAAGAGACAGACAGTCTGGTACGACACATCGATGTAAAATCCAAGATATTTAGAATTTATATATATATATATATGTATATACACACACACAAGATGTATTTATTAAGATTGAATTAACTTATTGTTATTTATTGCAGTCCATTTTATGAAAGAAATGTTTGTTTTTCTTATTTATTTGAGCTCTGTTTTGTCCCGGATGTTACCAAAGTTGAGCATGTGTTTTTTAAGTAGAATCAGATTGTTCTGAAACAACCAGATTCAAGGTGCAGCCATAACTAATCAAACTCATCCTTCAGTTTGAAAATGCTGTACAGTTTATATCTGTAATCCATGGTAGTTAATCCTAAACCCACTGCCGATTCCAAAACATCATAGATTTATGAGAATAACAGAAGGTATCGATTTAGAGAGGGGGCGCAGAGAGAAAGAGACAGGGTGGAGCGGACCAATTCCAAACTTTTTCAAACTTAAAAATCTTATCTCTGCTTTCGATCCTTTTGAATGATGCCAGGTTTGAGCGATTTTGACAGTGTTCCTCATTTGTCACTAATGGAAAGCAGAGAGGGCCGAGCAGCCTGGGACGTTAGGGGCTGAGGGCCTGGGAGACACCAGTCAGCTGCTCCTCACTCCTCACGCTAACCAAGTAGATGGGTAAACAAGACTTCTGCCAAAATCTTGGCATGCCATTATTGGTTTACAAAGGAACATACAAAGCCTGCATTCATTGTTTATTTTCTAGGCATAAAGTCGTACTGCCAGTGGTTATCCCGGAGAGCTGTGTAGCTTTCCTTACAATGATACTCTCCACATTAATTCAAGACATCCTCCTTTTTTATAGACAGAATAACAAAATTACCTCATTGCTAGAGAAGTGGTGCAGGACAGGTTGGATATGGCCAGCCTTCAGGCCCACTGCTTTCAGTTCACTTACATTCTCTTTCTATCACACCATTTGCAAAGTAATGTGTTACTAAACGCTTTACAAAATGCTACATAAAAGCTAGCCAGGAGTGATGGTAGCACAGAAAATCTCTGATATCATAGAAGCAGTCAGTAAAAACCTTGACACTAGACTGTGGAAAAGGGACCCACTGTCCTTTGGCCATCACAGTGCAGAAGTTGATGGTATGCATGTACACTTGGCTGCCAGGGTCTGTTACCCTCAACCCTTCAGCCTGGTCCTGGCTCTACACCAAGTCTGGGCACAAACTGCATCGTGGTTACTGTCCCTGTAGGATTTAGCGTTCCTGGGAGTGTCTCTGTCTCTGTGGTCTCTGCTTTGACAGACACACCGGTTTTTCTTACTGATCTGGGGTTTGAAAACAATCCTCTAACATGCAGCTTAGCCCACTACTCCCACTGGAACACCAGTGCTTAAGACCATTTAAGGGCGATCTTGGCTCTGCCTCTCTTAGCCAAACCCATTTAAGGGCGATCTTGGCTCTGCCTCTCTTAGCCAAACCCATTTAAGGGCGATCTTGGCTCTGCCTCTCTTAGCCAAACCTATTTAAGGGCGATCTTGGCTCTGCCTCTCTTAGCCAAACCCATTTAAGGGCGATCTTGGCTCTGCCTCTCTTAGCCAAACCCATTTAAGGGCGATCTTGGCTCTGCCTCTCTTAGCCAAACCCATTTAAGGGCGATCTTGGCTCTGCCTCTCTTAGCCAAACCTATTTAAGGGCGATCTTGGCTCTGCCTCTCTTAGCCAAACCCATTTAAGGGCGATCTTGGCTCTGCCTCTCTTAGCCAAACCCATTTAAGGGCGATCTTGGCTCTGCCTCTCTTAGCCAAACCCATTTAAGGGCGATCTTGGCTCTGCCTCTCTTAGCCAAACCCATTTAAGGGCGATCTTGGCTCTGCCTCTCTTAGCCAAACCCATTTAAGGGCGATCTTGGCTCTGCCTCTCTTAGCCAAACCCATTTAAGGGCGATCTTGGCTCTGCCTCTCTTAGCCAAACCCATTTAAGGGCGATCTTGGCTCTGCCTCTCTTAGCCAAACCCATTTAAGGGCGATCTTGGCTCTGCCTCTCTTAGCCAAACCCATTTAAGGGCGATCTTGGCTCTGCCTCTCTTAGCCAAACCCATTTAAGGGCGATCTTGGCTCTGCCTCTCTTAGCCAAACCCATTTAAGGGCGATCTTGGCTCTGCCTCTCTTAGCCAAACCCATTTAAGGGCGATCTTGGCTCTGCCTCTCTTAGCCAAACCCATTTAAGGGCGATCTTGGCTCTGCCTCTCTTAGCCAAACCCATTTAAGGGCGATCTTGGCTCTGCCTCTCTTAGCCAAACCCATTTAAGGGCGATCTTGGCTCTGCCTCTCTTAGCCAAACCCATTTAAGGGCGATCTTGGCTCTGCCTCTCTTAGCCAAACCCATTTAAGGGCGATCTTGGCTCTGCCTCTCTTAGCCAAACCCATTTAAGGGCGATCTTGGCTCTGCCTCTCTTAGCCAAACCCATTTAAGGGCGATCTTGGCTCTGCCTCTCTTAGCCAAACCTATTTAAGGGCGATCTTGGCTCTGCCTCTCTTAGCCAAACCCATTTAAGGGCGATCTTGGCTCTGCCTCTCTTAGCCAAACCCATTTAAGGGCGATCTTGGCTCTGCCTCTCTTAGCCAAACCCATTTAAGGGCGATCTTGGCTCTGCCTCTCTTAGCCAAACCCATTTAAGGGCGATCTTGGCTCTGCCTCTCTTAGCCAAACCCATTTAAGGGCGATCTTGGCTCTGCCTCTCTTAGCCAAACCCATTTAAGGGCGATCTTGGCTCTGCCTCTCTTAGCCAAACCCATTTAAGGGCGATCTTGGCTCTGCCTCTCTTAGCCAAACCCATTTAAGGGCGATCTTGGCTCTGCCTCTCTTAGCCAAACCCATTTAAGGGCGATCTTGGCTCTGCCTCTCTTAGCCAAACCCATTTAAGGGCGATCTTGGCTCTGCCTCTCTTAGCCAAACCCATTTAAGGGCGATCTTGGCTCTGCCTCTCTTAGCCAAACCCATTTAAGGGCGATCTTGGCTCTGCCTCTCTTAGCCAAACCCATTTAAGGGCGATCTTGGCTCTGCCTCTCTTAGCCAAACCCATTTAAGGGCGATCTTGGCTCTGCCTCTCTTAGCCAAACCCATTTAAGGGCGATCTTGGCTCTGCCTCTCTTAGCCAAACCCATTTAAGGGCGATCTTGGCTCTGCCTCTCTTAGCCAAACCCATTTAAGGGCGATCTTGGCTCTGCCTCTCTTAGCCAAACCCATTTAAGGGCGATCTTGGCTCTGCCTCTCTTAGCCAAACCCATTTAAGGGCGATCTTGGCTCTGCCTCTCTTAGCCAAACCCATTTAAGGGCGATCTTGGCTCTGCCTCTCTTAGCCAAACCCATTTAAGGGCGATCTTGGCTCTGCCTCTCTTAGCCAAACCCATTTAAGGGCGATCTTGGCTCTGCCTCTCTTAGCCAAACCCATTTAAGGGCGATCTTGGCTCTGCCTCTCTTAGCCAAACCTATTTAAGGGCGATCTTGGCTCTGCCTCTCTTAGCCAAACCTATTTAAGGGCGATCTTGGCTCTGCCTCTCTTAGCCAAACCCATTTAAGGGCGATCTTGGCTCTGCCTCTCTTAGCCAAACCTATTTAAGGGCGATCTTGGCTCTGCCTCTCTTAGCCAAACCTATTTAAGGGCGATCTTGGCTCTGCCTCTCTTAGCCAAACCTATTTAAGGGCGATCTTGGCTCTGCCTCTCTTAGCCAAACCTATTTAAGGGCGATCTTGGCTCTGCCTCTCTTAGCCAAACCTATTTAAGGGCGATCTTGGCTCTGCCTCTCTTAGCCAAACCTATTTAAGGGCGATCTTGGCTCTGCCTCTCTTAGCCAAACCCATTTAAGGGCGATCTTGGCTCTGCCTCTCTTAGCCAAACCTATTTAAGGGCGATCTTGGCTCTGCCTCTCTTAGCCAAACCTATTTAAGGGCGATCTTGGCTCTGCCTCTCTTAGCCAAACCCATTTAAGGGCGATCTTGGCTCTGCCTCTCTTAGCCAAACCTATTTAAGGGCGATCTTGGCTCTGCCTCTCTTAGCCAAACCTATTTAAGGGCGATCTTGGCTCTGCCTCTCTTAGCCAAACCGACACACTCTCCCCTACATATTTATTTGGACAGTGAAGCTTAAACTTTTTATTTGGGTCTATACTCCAGCATTTTCAATTTGAGATCAAATATTTCATATGAGGTGACAGTACAGAATGTCACCTTTTATTTTAGGGTATTTTCCGACATTCTGTTTATCCGTTTAAAAATTAAAGCGCTATGTATCTAGTCCCCCCATTTGAAGGTGTCATAAATATTTGGACAGAATCACATATGTGTATTAAAGTGGTCAGAAATGTTGTATTTGGTCCCATATTCCTAGCACACAATGAGAAAGTTAGAGATACAAATGTCATACTTCCAAGACATGCGAACCTCTCATCTTTACCAACAGAGGAGGTTAGCATTTTTTGGGGGGGTATGACATTTATGTCTAACTTTCTCACTCATCATTATTCACGATTCATTCATGATTATCCGTAATCATTGCTAGAAACCACATTAATGCAGAAGTGTTCCCGAAACACATTATATTCTTATTTACAATAAAAGTGACTCCAAAATTACACAATACATGATTTACTATTGGGAAAAACATAATCCGTAACATAACCAAAACAAATGCATCCAACAAGTTTGTAGAGTCACAAACTTGATAGGAATATGGGAACAAATACTACACTTTTGACTACTTTAATACACTACAAGTGAAAATATATATATCTTCAAGTGTGGGGAGGGGGGGACTACTTACAAAGTAATTTAATTTCTAAACGGTAAAACAGATATGTATGAATATACCCTCAAATAAAAGGTGACATTTTGCACTCTCACCTCATCTGAAAAATTTGATCTCAAATCCCAAATGCTGGAGTATAGGGACAAATGTACAGATTATTTAGATTCACTGTCCAAATAAATACGTAAGGAAATGTACGTCTTAAGACCAGACAGTACAACAAAAAGAGAGACAGACAGTGTTTGTGACATCACTGAAGGGGAGAGAGGGGAGCACCGGGTAACCAGGCATTCAGTGTGAGCATTATACAGCATACAGTATACACTCACCCAACACAACTACTAAACAGAAAGGAACACTAACAGAGGATTCTTTAAGAGCATAATATTACTGCTATGCCTTTGTCCCATTATCATAGAGAGGAGCTTCTGAGGGAAACAGAGAGAGAGGGAGACCCAGGACCTGATGAAGGGCATGGATTATGGACCAGAGTACCTGTGCTCACCCAACTGCATCAAAGACAGCTTTAGTCTCTTAATCCACCCTGCACACAGAACAAATCCACGGCATCAAGCTGAAATTTAGGCCAAATACTGTCAGAGAAAAATCTACCATTTTATCACAGCACACTTTTCATTTGGACCATCTTCCCCTTTAATATCGGATTTCTGTGTAAGTCTTCTGGAGACAACCTAGCAGCCTCTTGGGCCCTTACCCTTCTGCACGATATTTTAAAGTGTGTGTGAACTAACTGACTGACCCCTCTGTCTTATGGTTGTTTGCTCAACAGTCAGTGATCTTTTCCTGTGTGTTCATAACTCCGCCAGTTATTCTGTGAAGATAAACATGCAAAGTGTACAAACACCAGGCAGGCAGAAAAAATTGCATTATTTGTTTTCAGACCTATGTTTGTGTCGTTATTGCCTCTGTGAAAGAAAAGGTGTAATGTCTCACTTGTTTTGTGTTACTGAACCAAAGCTCTCAACAAATTTTATTTTTGTACAATATTTTATAACTTTTTACAGAATTAAACTTGTTTCTATCAAAATGTTGTGCGTCTGATTGCTACTCAATACAAAATACAGTGCGAGTTCTGTAGAATCCTATTGGTCGTTTATAAGAAAGGTCTTTCGTAACAAAGTACTCCATGTGTAGTCTCTCCCTGACAGACATTTGAGGGGGAAGAGAAAGCAGCCTGTTCTGAGATTGTAAGAAAGGCGAGTGCAAAAGTAATTCTCATGGTGGAATAACCTCGTGGGAGGTTGCCATCAGCACTTGAAGGACAGATATTAGAGGAGGGTAGGTTTGAGGTGTTATAGGGAGGGTCAGGGCAGGGCAGGTTTGAGGTGTTATAGGGAGGGGCAGGGCAGGTTTGAGGTGTTATAGGGAGGGTCAGGGCAGGTTTGAGGTGTTATAGGGAGGGTCAGGGCGGGGGAGGTGTTATAGGGAGGGTCAAGGCAGGTTTGAGGTGTTATAGGGAGGGTCAGGGCAGGGCAGGTTTGAGGTGTTATAGGGAGGGTCAGGGCAGGTTTGAGGTGTTATAGGGAGGGTCAGGGCGGGTCAGGGCAGGGGAGGTGTTATAGGGAGGGTCAAGGCAGGTTTGAGGTTTTATAGGGAGGGTCAGGGCAGGTTTGAGGTGTTATAGGGAGGGTCAGGGCGGGGGAGGTGTTATAGGGAGGGTCAGGGCAGGTTTGAGGTGTTATAGGGAGGGGCAGGGCAGGTTTGAGGTGTTATAGGGAGGGGCAGGGCAGGTTTGAGGTTTTATAGGGAGCGGCAGGGCAGGGCAGGTTTGAGGTGTTATAGGGAGGGTCAGGGCAGGTTTGAGGTGTTATAGGGAGGGGCAGGGCAGGTTTGAGGTGTTATAGGGAGGGGCAGGGCAGGTTTGAGGTGTTATAGGGAGGGGCAGGGCAGGTTTGAGGTGTTATAGGGAGGGGCAGGGCAGGGCAGGTTTGAGGTGTTATAGGGAGGGGCAGGTTTGAGGTGTTATAGGGAGAGTCAGGGCAGGTTTGAGGTGTTATAGGGAGGGTCAGGGCAGGTTTGAGGTGTTATAGGGAGGGTCAGGGCAGGGCAGGTTTGAGTTGTTATAGGTGAGGGTCAGTGCAGGTTTGAGGTTTTATAGGGAGGGTCAGGGCAGGTTTGAGGTTTGAGGTGTTATAACGAGGGTCATGGCAGGTTTGAGGTTTTAGGGGAGGGTCAGGGCAGGGGAGGTTTGAGGTTTTATAGGGAGAGTCAGGGGAGGGAAGGTTTAAGGTTTTATAGGGAGGGGCAGGGGAGGTTTGAGGTTTTATAGGGAGAGTCAGGGGAGGGAAGGTTTAAGGTTTTATAGGGAGGGTCAGGGAAGAGTTTGAGGTTTTATAGGGAGAATCAGGGGAGGGAAGGTTTAAGGTTTTATAGGGAGGGGCAGTGGAGGTTTGAGGTTTTATAGGGAGGGTCAGGGCAGGGGAGGTTTAAGGTTTTATAGGGAGGGTCAGGGGAGGGGAGGTTTAAGGTTTTATAGGGAGGAGCAGGGGAGGTTTGAGGTTTTATAGGGAGAGTCAGGGGAGGGAAGGTTTAAGGTTTTATAGGGAGGGTAAGGGAAGAGTTTGAGGTTTTATAGAGAGGGTCAGGGCAGGGGAGGTTTGAGGTTTTATAGAGAGGGTCAGGGCAGGGGAGGTTTGAGGTTTTATAGGGAGAGTCAGGGGAGGGATTGTTTAAGGTTTTATAGGGAGGGTCAGGGAAGAGTTTGAGGTTTTATAGAGAGGGTCAGGGCAGGGGAGGTTTGAGGTTTTATAGAGAGGGTCAGGGGAGGGGTGGTTGAGGGTTTTAGGTGTGTGTTAGGGGGTTGTAGGGATAGATTAGTGGGAGGAGAGGCTCGCTAGTGCTTTGCTTCCTCCTGTTGTGTATTCCTGAATGCCGGGGCCAGGTCTGTACGGTAAACAAAAGCTTGCTGGAAAGCGACACCATGCTGGAAATCGAGGCACTCAGGGAAAATGTTTCCACCGCACAGAGAAGATGTGTAAACACTGATGAGAAAATGGCACAGGCGGCGTGAGTCAGTCAATTTCTGCCAGTGTGTATCCACCGCAAGGTGGGTTTATGTACCTTGGTTTTTCCAGTGGATAAAAGGAAAGCCCTGATTATGTACACACAGCTGTCCATCAAGCTGTGTGATTATGATGACTTCAGGCCTGGACCATCAACAAAGCACATTTCTTTAGTCCAAAATCTGCCCCTCTTTTGAACAAAAAAACAATAAAAAAAGCCAAAGATTGGGGGCAAGGAGATGAGGAGAAACCTGGGACCAAGACAGAGGAGAGATTTGATCCTCTGATTGCTCCATGACTTATACGGATTGTAGTGCCACATCCAGCCCAAAACACACCCTTTGCCCACTACTAAAAGAGGCAGATGATCCCACTGGACATTGCTGGACTGTTACGTCACTCACTGATCCTGCATTCTAACATTTGGCATTCCTGGGCTGGTAACAGACACTGCTGCAGCCACTGGCTGGTGACATCACCCCTTGGAATAGTAGTGCTGGGCAAGAAGATTAGGCCTTAGGGCTTGGCGGTTGGCTAAGCCACGCTCCTTTGGGACTCATTACGGTTTTCAGGGGTTTGTGTTTAGAACACGCTTTCTAGTCATGATCTCTTGGGATGATTGTGCAGGACAAAGCACAGCACAATTTGATTCACAGTGCTATTTGATTCACTAAGGAAAGACAAAACTAACCCTTTCCATGCCTGTTTTCTTAAAAACGTTAACAAAATCTGGGGACTGGGTATTCATACTGGTGAATGAGAACTGCTACTTTATAAAGACACTAAAGTAATGTTTCTCAAACCTGAATGGTCTTCTCAATCCCTCATAACTCAAATCAAATGTATTTGTCACATGCTTCGTAAACAACAGGTATGGACTAACAGTGAGATGCTTACTTACGGGCCCTTCGCAACAACGCAGAGAGAAATAAAGAGAAATAATAGAAAAGTAAATCACGTATTAATAGATACACAATGAGTAACGATAACTTGGCTATATACACAGGGTACTAGTACTAAGTCGATGTGCAGGGCTACAAGGTAGTTGAGGTAGATATAACTAGGAATAAAGTGACAGATGGTAAACAGTAGTATGTGATGAGTCAAAAAAGTTAGTGCAAAAAGGGTCAATGCAGATAGTTAACCAAATAGCTCGTCGGACTAACTACACTTAACAAAAATATAAACACAACATGCAACAATTTCAAAGATCTTACTGAGTTACAGTTCATATAAGGACATCAGTCAATTTAAATACATTCATTAGGCCCATGACTGGGAATACAGATATGCACCTTTTTTTAAGTAGGTAAGTGGATCAGAAAACCAGTCAGTATCTGGTGTGATCACCATTTGCCTCATGCAGCGCAACATTTCCTTCACATAGAGTTGATCAGGCTCTTGATTGTGGTCTGTGGAATGTTGTCCCACCCCTCTTCAATGGCTGTGCGAAGTTTCTGGATATTTGCGGGAACAGGAACACGCTGTCACACACGTCAATCTAGAGCATCCCAAACATCCTCAATAGGTGCAGGCCATGGAAGAACTGGAACATTATCAGCTTTGAGGAATTGTGTACAGATCCTTGCGACATGGGGCCGTGCATTATCATGCTGAAACATGAGGTGATGGTAAAGGATGAATGGCAGGGCAATGAGCCTTAGGATGTCGTCACTGTAACTATGTGCATTCAAATTGCCATCAATAAAATGCATTTGTGTTCGTTGTCCCTAGCTTATGCCTGCCTGCCCATACCATAACCCTTCACCATTATGGGGCACTCTGTTCACAACATTGACATCAGCAAATCGCTTGCTCACACGACGCTATACACACCGTCAGCCATCTGCCCGGTACAGTTTCAACTGGGATTCATCCGTGAAGAGCACACTTCTCCAGTGTGCCAGTGGCCATCGAAGGTGAGCATTTGCCCACTGAAGTCTGTTACGACGCCAAACTGTAGTCAGGTCAAGACCCTGGTGAGGACGATGAGCATGCAGGAGCTTTCCTGAGATGTTTCTGACAGTATCAACGTCAACAGTGAAGAGGCGACTCCGGGATGCTGGCCTTCTATGCAGAGTTGCAAAGAAAAAGCCATATCTCAGACTGGACAATACCAAGAAAAGATTAAGATGGGCAAAATAACACAGACACTGGACAGAGGAACTCTGCCTAGAAGGTCAGCATCTCGGAGTCGCCTCTTCACTGTTGACGTTGAGACTGGTGTTTTGCGGGTACTATTTAATGAAGCTGCCAGTTGAGGACTTGTGCGGCATCTGTTTCTTATACTAGACACTCTAATGTACTTGTCCTCTTGCTCAGTTGTGTACTCCTATTTCTATTCTGGATAGAGCCAGTTTGCGCTGTTCTGTGAAGGGAGTAGTACACAGCGTTGTAACAGATCTTCAGTTTCTTGGAAATTTTTCGCATGAATTAGCCTTAATTTCTCAGAAAAATAATAGATTGGTGAATTTCAGAAGAAAGTTATTTGTTTCTGGCCATTTTGAGCCTGTAATCAAACCCACAAATGCTTTCTATCAACATGTAAAATATGCAACCAGAGGGAAAAAAAATTGTAGATCACCTGTACTCCACACACAGAGACGCGTACAAAGCTCTCCCTCACCCTCCATTTGGTAAATCTGACCACAATTCTATCCTCCTGATTCCTGCTTACAAGCTAAAATTAAAGCAGGAAGCACCAGTGACTCAGTCTATAAAAAAGTGGTCAGATGAAGCAGATGCTAAACTATAGGACTGTTTTGCTATCACAGACTGGAACATGTTCTGGGATCCTTCCGATGACATTGAGGAGTACACCATATTAGTCACTGGCTTTATCAATAAGTGCATTGAGGACTTTGTCCCCACAGTGACTGCACGTACATACCCCAACCAGAAGCCATGGATTACAGGCAACATTCGCACTGAGCTAAAGGGTAATGCCGCCGCTTTCAAGGTGCGAGACTCTAACCCGGAAGCTTATAAAAAATCCTGCTATGCCCTCTGACGAACCATCAAACAGGCAAAGCGTCAGTACAGGGCTAAGATTGAATCGTACTACACCGGCTCTGACGCTCGTCTTATGTGGCAGGGCTTGCAAACTATTACAGACTACAAAGGGAAGCACAGCCGCGAGCTGCCCAGTGACACAAGCCTACCAGATGAGCTAAATCACTTCTATGCTCGCTTCGAGGCAAGAAACACTGAGGCATGAATGAGAGCATCAGCTGTTCCGGACGACTGTGTATTTACGCTCTCCGTAGCCGACGTGAATAAGACCTTTAAACAGGTCAACATTCACAAGACTGCTACTCTCTGTTTTCATATATGCATAGTCACTTTAACCATACCTACATGTACATACTACCTCAATCAGCCCGACTAACCTGTGCCTGTATATAGCCTCGCTACTGTTATTTTTCACTGTCTTTTTTACTGTTGTTTTTATTTCTTTACTTATCTATTTTTCACCTGATATCTTTTTTTTACTTAAAATTCGCACTGTTGGTTAGAGCCTGTAAATAAGCACTTCGCTGTAAGGTCTATCTATACCTGTTGTATTCGGCGTACGTGACAAATAAACCTTGATTTGATTTGATGCGCCAGATACTCAACTAGTCTAAAGAAGGCCAGTTTTTAATCAGAACACCAGTTTTCAGCTGTGCTAACATAATTGCAAAAGGGTTTTCTTATGAGCCTTTTAAAATTATAAACTTGGATTAGCTAACACAATGTGCCATTGGAACACAGGAGTGATGGTTGCTGATAATGGGCCTCTGTACGCCTACGTAGATATTTCATAAAGAATCTGCCGTTTCCAGCTACAATAGTCATTTACAACCTTAACAATGTCTCACTGTATTTCTGATCAATTTGATGTTATTTTACATGGACAAAAAATTTGATTTTCTTTCAAAAACAAGGACATTTCTAAGTGACCCCAAACTTTTGAACGGTAGCGTATACAAATTGTTGAGTGTGGTCTTAGTGCCAGCATTGGTTTGTGGTGGTAAATAGTCAGCTACGAAATATATAGATGAAACTGTAAGGTGGGTAAAAGCCAGAGGCTACATTCCAGAGGATTGTAATGAACATAAACGTGATCCATGCACTGTACCCAAGTAGCTTTTTCCCTCACACTAACATAATTATAGACAATCTACAGGTTGGACAGGAGATTTAGGACAACACTGCTGACTGTCATCACTTATCTAGTTTCTGGGTGAGGTGAAAGCAGCAATTAAAGGATATTTTAAACATTTCTAGCTATTCAGCTCTGACACATTTGGGTGGCCATACCATACATGTTGCGTAAGATAGCTCTACTGTTTATGTACAGTACCAGTCAGTGCCAGGGTTCCTCTTTATTTTTACTATTTTCTACATTGTAGAATAATAGTGAAGACATCAAAACGATGAAATAACACATATGGAATCATGTAGTAACCAAAAAAGTACAAAATATATTTTATATTTGAGACACTCAAAGTAGACACTCTTTGCCTTGATGACAGTTTTGCACACTCTTGGCATTCTCTCAACCAGCTTCACCTGGAATGCTTTTCCAACAGTCTTGAAGGAGTTCCCACATATGCTGAGCACTTGTTGACTGCTTTTCCTTCACTCTGTGGTCCAACTCATCCCAAACCATCTCAATTGGTTTGAGGTTGGGTGATTGTGGAGGCCAGGTCATCTGATGCAGCCCTCCATCACTCTCCTTCTGGGTCAAATAGCCCTTACACAGCCTGGAGGTGTGTTGGGTCATTGTCCTGTTGAAAAACAAATTATATTTTTATTTATTTATTCTTTATTTCACCTTTATTTAACCAGGTAGGCCAGTTGAGAACAGGTTCTCATTAGCAACTGCGACCTGGCCAAGATAAAGCAAAGCAGTGCGACAAAAACAACAACACAGAGTTACACATAAACAAACGTACAGTCAATAACACAAAAGAAAAATAGAATAATCAATGTGTGCAAATGTAGAAGAGTAGGAAGGTAGGCAATAAATAGGCCTTAGAGGCAAAAATAATAATAATACTGGAGTGATAGATGTGCAGATGATGATGTGCAAGTAGAGATACTGGGGGGCAAAAGAGCAAGAGGGTAAGTAATAATATGGGGATGAGGTAGTCAGGTGTGCTATTTACAGATTGGCTGTGTACAGGTACAGTGATCGGTACAGACATCGCCGAAGTCAAGGATCGGTAGGATAGTCAGTTTTACGAGGGTATGTTTGGCGGCATAAGTGAAGGAGGCTTTGTTGCGAAATAGGAAGCCGATTCTAGATTTCATTTTGGATTGTATATACTTAATGTGAGTCTGGAAGGAGATTTTACAGTCTAACCAGACACCTAGGTATTTGTAGTTGTCCACATAGTCTTGGTCGGAACCGTCCAGAGTAGTGATGCGAGTCGGGCGGGAGAGTGCGGGCAGCAATTGGTTGAAGAGCATGCACTTAGTTTTACTAGCATTTACAAGCAGTTGGAGGCCACGGAAGGAGTGTTGTATGGCATTGAAGCTTGTTTGGAGGTTTGTTAGCAGTGTCCAAAGAACTGCCTAATGCATACAGAATGGTGTCGTCTGCGTAGAGGTGGATCAGAGAATCACCAGCAACAAGAGCAACATCATTGATATATACAGAGAAAAGAGTCGGCCCGAGAATTGAACCCTGTGGCACCCCCATAGAGACTGCCAGAGGTCCGGACGACAGGCCTTCCGATTTCACAAACTGAACTCTATCTGAGAAGTAGTTGGTGAACCAGGCGAGGCAGTCATTTGAGAAGCCAAGGCTATTGAGTCTGTCAATCTTGTCTGCAGAGTCGAAAGCCTTGGCCAGGTTGATGAAGACGGCTGCTCAGTACTGATAGTCCCACTAAGCGCAAACCAGATGGGATGGCGTATCGCTGCAGAATGCTGTGGTAGTCATGCTGATTACATGTGCCATGGAATTCTAAATAAATCACAGACAGTGTCAAAAGGCAAAGCACCCACACACCATCACACCTCCTCCTCCATGCTTCAGGGTGGGAACTACACATAAGGAGATCATCTGTTCACCTAACCTGCGTCTCACAAAGACACAGGTTGGAACCAAAAATCTCAAATTTGGAATCATCAGACAAAAGGACAGATTTCCACCGGTCTAATGTCCAGTGGTTTCTTTGCAGCAATTCGACCATGAAGGCCTGATTCACACAGTCTCCTCTGAACAGTTAATCTTGAGATGTTTCTGTTTCTTGAACTCTGTGAAACATTTATTTGGGCTGCAATGTCTGAGGTTGGTAACTCTAATGAACTTATCCTCTGCAGCAGAGGTAACTCTGGGTCTTCCATTCCTGTGGCGGTCCTCGTGAGAGCCAGTTTCATCATAGAGCTCGATGGTTTTTGCGACTGCACTTGAAGAAACTTTCCAAGTTCAATGACATTTTCTGGATTGACTGACCATGTCTTAAAGTAATGATGGATTGCCGTTTCTCTTTGCTTATTGGAGCTGTTCTTGCCATAATATGGACTTGGTCTTTTACCACCCCTACCTTGTCACAGCACAACTGATTGGCTCAAACGCATTAAGAAGGAATGAAATTCCACAAATGAACTTTTAACAAGGCACACCTGTTAATTGAAATGTATTCCAGGTGACTACCTCATGAAGTTGGTTGAGAGAATGCCAAGAGTGTGCAAAGTTGTCATCAAGGCAAAGGGTGGCTACTTTGAAGAATCTCAAATATAAAATATAACCTGATTTGATTAAAAATGTGTTGGTTACTACATGATTCCATGTGTTATTTCATAGTTTTGGTGTCTTCACTATTATTCGACAATGTAGAAAATATTAAAAATAAAGAAAAACCCTGGAATGAGAAGGTGTGTCCAAACTTTTAACTGGTAATGTATACTACATAAAGTACCTGTTCATATTGACAAAAGCATTATACATGGAGTAACTTTCTAAACTAAATTCTTACCCCAAAACTATACCCCAAATGATGAATCGTAAATAACACCACATGGCATTGAGTTGTCTTGGTATTTCCGAATTCAATAAACCATTTCCATGCAAAATGTTCTCTTTTCCCATCAATATTTAGGACTGGTTAAGTCCTGCAAGTGAAACTGCGCAACAGAAATAACATCTAAATAAATATTTATTTGAAGGAGTGACTCAAAGGAAATGCATGCATGTCCTTCAGACCCAGATGACTAAGACTGAATGTCTAAGAGGTTAACTCCATGATAGACACCAGATAGATCAAGATGGATTTTAATTGGAAGAGATTGCATCTCAATAAAATCTAGCTGAAAGTCTTGATCTGGGTCTGAAGGTCCAAAGTCATGCTATAGGCTTCAATGAGATGGGATAAAGTGAGGTGGAGTAAAGTACACACTACATGTATAATTTGGATGAACTATCCCTTTAATTACTGTATCTCAGGAGATCATAAACGACACTAAATTTGATTCAAGTACAGCAAGTTAAAAAGAATACACATATTCATATAGAAACACTCCCCAGCACACTAGCACACAATCGCACAAAAACACACTCATACTCACACTTGCATGCACACACAAAGGAGTTGCTACGGCTCAAATCTTGCATTTCTTCCAATCTGGTTCATTGTCAGCCTCTTCATCAGACTCTTCCTCATCTTGAAAGATTGCAACTGGTTGGGTACTGGCAGAAGACAGGGAGGAGGGGAGACAATTTACTTTGGTACGGTACATTACAACCATCCTTACGCAATACAAATAAGATAGTCTTATTCAGCGTCAACACGACAGAAAATTAAACTGATACAGACCGAGAGAAGGAATACTGGGACAAGATTTTAAGAGTCAGAATAAAGGAGTAGTGAAAGGGATAGGACATTAACCAGTGAGGCAGGTCGGCAGGAGATTAAACCATTTCCTTATTGTTATCACTCTACCCATTCTGAGCAGTGATTAAAATCCAACATCTGTCCTAGGTGAATAAGGGAGTGGACATGACACACACTCACAGAAACATACAGACACACACGAAAAGCACACATGGGGTTAGACTATAGGAAGGAGAGTAGGGAAATTAGGAATATGTTCTTCCAATACCTCCACTAGGTCCAGGCAGCAACTAAAAGACTTGTAGTGTGAATCCTACTCAATGACACTTTCCTTAAGATGTTTTATAGACCATACCCTCTCTTTTAGAACTTTCTTACAGGTCATTCAATGATCAGGTGAGGGAGTTGTAATACAATATTTCTAGTGTTCTGTCTCGTGTGTGTGTGTTAGTGTTGCGCGGGTCAGCTGTTTGTTCACCCGTACCCGCCCGCAATTGCTAATAACCAATCTGCAACTGCCTGACTGTGATAAAGTGAAAATCTGAGGCCCGCACCCAACTCTAACCAGCAAATAATGAAAAAGCGCTATAGGCTACAGTTAAAGACTGCAGAACGATTATTCGACAGGAGTGCTGGATTTTTTTGGTCCCCGATTCAGATATATATCTGCTTAGAATATCCAACATTTTGGTAGGGTATTTGAAAGATGGCGCCGAAGAACATGGCTGACGTTTTACGTTCTCCCAACCAATTGTGCTATTTTGTTATTTTTTTTGCATTTTTTATAACTTATTTTTCTACTTATTGTGTATATAATGTCCTGCTACTGTCTCTTATGACCGAAAATAACTTCTGGACATCAGAAAAGCGATTACTCACCGCGGACTGGAAGAACATTTTTCTTTTAACGATTCCGACGAGAAGGATCTCCTGCTTTCACTGGAACAAGCCCAGATCCACACCGTTTGCATGAAAAAAAAGATGCCGGAAAAGGGGCCGCAGATCGGCGATCCTTCTGAAAATCCGGAGGCGAGCGGGTAAACTCCCACTGCCTTCCATTCTTCTCGCTAACGTGCAATCACTGGACAATAAAATGGACGACCTACGATTAAGATTATCCTACCAATGGGAAATTAAAAACTGTAACATCTTATGTTTCACCGAGACGTAGCTGAACGAGGATACAGACAATATAGAGCTGGCAGGATTTTCCATGTACCGGCAGAACAGAGACGCTACCTCTGGTAAGACGAGGGGTGGAGGTGTGTGTCTTTTTGTCAATAACAGCTGGTGAGCGATGTCTAAGATTAAGAAGTCTCGAGGTATTGCTCGCCTGAGGTAGAGAACCTAAAAAGCTGTAGACTGCACTATCTACCAAGAGATTTCTCATCTGTATTATTTGTAGCCGTCTATTTACCACCACAAAACAAAGCTGGCACTAAGACCGCTCTTAACCAACTCTATAATGCCATAAGCAAAGAAGAAAATGCTCACCTAGAAGCGATGCACCTAGTGGCCGGGAACTTTAATGCAGGCAAAATTAAATCAGTTTTACCAAATTTTTACCAGCCTGTCACATGTGCAACCAGGGGGAAAAACCTGAGACCACCTTTACTCCACACACAGAGATGCATACAAAGCTCTCCCCCACCCTCCATTTGGCAAATCTGACCACAATTCTATCCTCCTGATTCCTGCTTACATGTAAAAACTAAAGCAGGAAATACCAGTGACTCACTCAATATGGAAGTGGTCAGATGACGCGGATGCTACACTACATGACTGTTTTGCTAGCACAGACTGGAATATGTTCCGGGATTCATCCAATGGCATTGAGGAATACACCACCTCAGTCATCGGCTTCATCAATAAGTGCATCAATGATGTTGTCCCCACAGTGACTGTACGTACATATCCCAACCAGAAGCCATGGATTACAGGCAACATCCGCATCGAGCTAAAGGCTAGAGCTGCCGCTTTCAAGGAGCGGGAGACTAATCCGGACGCTTATAAGAAATCCCGTTATGCCCTCAGACGAACCATCAAACAAGCAAAGAATCAATACAGAATTAAGATTGAATCCTACTACACCGGCTCTGATGCTCGTCGGATGTGGCAGGGCTTGAAAACTATTACGGACTACAAAGGGAAACCCAGACACGAGCTGCCCAGTGACGCGAGCATACCAGATGAGCTAAATGCCTTTTATGCTCGCTTCGAGGCAAGCAACACTGAAGCATGCACGAGAGCACCAGCTGTCCTGGATGACTGTGTGATAACACTCTCTGTAGCCGATGTGAACAAAACCTTTAAAAAGGTCAACATTCACAAAGCCGCTGGGCCAGACGGATTACCAGGACGTGTACTCAAACCATGCGCGGACCAACTGTTAAGTGTCTTCACTGACATTTTCAATCTCTCCCTGACCGAGTCTGTAATACCTACATGTTTCAAGCAGACCCCCATAGTCCCTGTGCCCAAGGAAGCGAAGGTAACCTGCCTTAATGATTACCGCCCCGTGGCACTCAAGTCGGTAGCCATGAAGTGCTTTGAAAGGCTGGTCATGGCTCACATCAACAGCATCCTCCCAGACACCCTAGACACACCTCGATTTGCATACCGCCCCAACAGATCCACAGAAGACGCAATCTCTATTGCACTCCACACTGCCCTTTCCCACCTGGACATAAGGAACACCTATGTGAGAATGCTATTCATTGACTACAGCTCAGCGTTCAACACCATAGTGCTCTCACAGCTGATCACTAAGCTAAGGGACTAAATAACTGGATCCTGGACTTCCTGGCGGGCCGCCCCAGGTGGTAAGGGTAGGTAACAACACATCCGCCACGCTGATCCTCAACACGGGGGCCCCTCAGGGGTGCGTGCTCAGTCCCCTCCTGTACTCTCTGTTCACTCATGACTGCATGGTCAGGCATGACTCCAACATGGCATGACTCCAACGACTACAGAAAAAGGAGGACTGAGCACGCCCCCATTCTTATCGACGGGGCTGTAGTGGAGCAGGTTGAGAGCTTCAAGTTCATTGGCGTCCACATCACCAACAAACTAACATGGTCCAAGCACACCAAGGCATATGTGAAGAGGGCACGACAAAACCTATTCCCTCTCAGGAAACTTGGCATGGGTCCTCAGATCCTCAAAAGGTTTTACAACTGCACCATCGAGAGCATCCTGACGGGTTGCATCACTGCCTGGTATGGCAACTGCTCGGCCTCTGACCGCATGGCACTACAGAGGGTAGTGCGTATGGCGCAGTACATCACCGTTTGCAAACTTCCTGCCATCCAGGACCTCTATACCAAGCGGTGTCAGAGGAAGGCCCTACATTTTTTTAGACTCCAGCCACCCTAGTCATAGACTGCTCTCTCTGCTACTGCATGGCAAGCAGTACTGGAGCACTAAGTCTAGGTCCAAGAGGCTTCTTAACAGTTTCTACCCCCAAGGCATAAGACTCATGAACAGCTAATCAAATGGCTACCCAGACTATTTGCATTGCCCCCCCTTCTACGCTGCTGCTACTCTGTTATTATATATGCATAGTCACTTTAATAACTCTACCTACATGTACATATTACCTCAATTACCTTGACACCGGTGCCCCCGCACATTGACTCTGTACCGGTACCCCCTGTATATAGTCCCGCTATTGTTATTTACTGCTGCTCTTTAATTATTTGTTATTCTTATCTCATACTTTTTTTGTTGTTGGTATTTTCTTAAAACAGCATTGTTGGTTAAGGGCTTGTAAGTAAGCATTTCACTATACGGTCTACAACTGTTGTATTTGGTGCATGTGACAAATACAATTTGTTTATATTTGATTTGATTTATTAGAGCTCCGGTAGAGAATGTGAGATCAACAAACAGAGAGAGAGTAGATATGGATGTTGAGAGTAGATATAGCTATTGAGAGAAAATATAGCTATTGACAGGAGATATAGCTATTGAGAGTAGATATGGATATTGAGAGTAGATATAACTATTGAGAGTATTTATAGCTATTGAGAGAAAACAGCTATTGAGAATAGATATAGCTATTGAGAGTAGATATAGCTATTGAGAGTAGATATAACTATTGAGAGTAGATATAGCCATTGAGAGTAGATATAGCCATTGAGAGTAGATATAGCTATTGAGAGTAGATATAGCTATTGAGAGTAGCTATAACTATTGAGAGGAGATATAGCTATTGAGAGTAGCCTTGAGTAGCCCTGAGCAAGGTAGTTAACCCACTGTTCCCCGGGCGCCGAAGATGTGGATGTCAATTAAGGCAGCCCCTGCACCTCTCTGATTTCAGTTGAGTACATTCAGTTGGACAACTGACTAGGTATCCCCCTTTCCCTTTCCCTAGGCGGCAGGTAGCCTAGTGGTTAGAGTGTTGGGCCAGTCACCGAAAGGTTGCTAGATTGAATCTCCGAGCTGACACGGTAAAAATCTGTCATTTTGTCCCTGAACAAGGCAGTTAACCCACTGTTCCTAGGCCGTCATTGTAAATAAGAATTTGTTCTCAACTGACTTGCCTAGTTAAATAAAAAAATATAACTATTGAGAGTAGATCTAGCTATTGAGAGTAGATCTAGGTATTGAGAGTAGATATAGCCATTGTGTTATGATTTTTATGAATAATGACTAAATGATGTATACATTTAACGTAGAACTATAACTAACTGAATTCTACCCTGTTTTTCTATATTGATAAATAATGTTAGTTCATAAGAAAGAGGTTATGTAGCATGTACCTAGGAAGAGAGGGATGTATGTGTGTGCCTAAAGAAAACAAAGTGGATCATTAAACTATGTTTGAACCGACCCGGCTATAAATCTGGGGAGATAAGATAGGACAGGGAGAGCTAGAGATACAGGAAATCTGGAGGGGACTGGAACTGTCAGCTGTGTGGTAATAAACTTTGGTGAGACTCCAGGAGAAAAAGAGAGAATCCAAAGTTAGTGTGTATGTATGTGCGTAGGTTAAGAGAATAGTATAAAAGGAACATTTTTGTATATGCACAGCAGAGCTCTCGTAAATAAACTTTGCTGACTATTGTAGACTGGCCTCTGTCTGTTTCATTTCAATAAGAACCTTACAAATTCTTAGTAACAGACAGAGTAGTTTAATTGAAGTTCAGTTTATGAACATTGAGAACAAAATTCTCATGACACATTGAGAGTATATATAGCCATTGAGAGTAAATATAGCCATTGAGAGTATATATAGCCATTGAGAGTAGATATAGCCATTGAGAGTATATATAGCCATTGAGAGTAGATATAGCTATTGAGAGAAAATATAGCCATTGAGAGTAGATATAGCCATTGAGATTAGATATAGCCATTGAGAGTAGATATAGCCATTGAAAATAGATATAGCCATTGAGAGTAGATATAGCCATTGAGAGTAGATATAGCCATTGAGAGTAGATATAGCCATTGAGAGTAGATATAGCCATTGAGAGTAGATATAGCCATTGAGAATAGATATAGCCATTGAGAGTAGATATAGCCATTTTAGAATAGATATAGCCGTTGAGAGTAGATATAGCTATTGAGAGAAAATATAGCCATTGAGAGGAGATATAGCTATTGAGAGTAGATATAACTATTGAGAGTAGATATAGCTATTGAGAGTAGATATAACTATCGAGAGTAGATATAGCTATTGAGAGTAGCCCTGAGTAGCCCTGAGTAGTTAACCCACTGTTCCCCGGGTGCCGAAGATGTGGATGTCGATTAAGGCAGCCCTCGCACCTCTCTGATTTCAGTTGAATACATTCAGTTGGACAACTGACTAGGTATCCGCCTTTCCCTTTCCCTAGGCTGCAGGTAGCCTAGTGGTTAGAGTGTTGGGCCAGTCACCGAAGGGTTGCTGGATTGAATCTCCGAGCTGACAAGGTAAAAATCTGTCGTTCTGTTCCTGAACAAGGCAGTTAACCCACTGTTCCTAGGCCGTCATTGTAAATAAGAATTTGCCTAGTTAAAACTTATTGTCACTATAGGGGGTGCTGTTTCAACTTTGTAAAATATCGTCCCCAAATTAAACTGCCTCGTACTCAATTCTTGCTCGTACAATATGCATATTATTATTACTATTGGATAGAAAACACTCTCTAGTTTCTAAAACCGTTTGAATTATATCTGTGAGTTAAACAGAACTCGAGTTGGAGCAATTTTCCTGTGAGGAAGTGAGAAGTCTGAAATCATGCAGGCTGTTCTGAGGTCGGTTTATTAATTTGCCTGTCTTCTATTGGTTGAGATGCACTGCATACGCCTTCCCCTGGATGTCAGCAAATAGTGAGAATTGGAATGGAGTTGCTAGGCAGATCTGAGGCCTTATAAATAGGCTCGGAACGTGATGTCCTCTCTTTCCTTCGTTCGCCATGACGCAAGGCAGACCTCAGGATGGCGTTCTAGAAAGCTCCCGTTATAGCCCTTAGATATATCCGGCTCTGATTTTATTCAATATAGGTGTTAGAAACATCATAACGTAGTTATTTTAAACCGAGTTATTTCAGTTTATGTGAGTATATTGCGATTTTAGAAATTTTCTTTGTGCTGCGCAATAGTGAGTTGGGCACGTCTTCGCCACATGGCTAATGTTTACAGCTAATTCCAAAGTTGAAGGCGACAATCTACAACCGAGCAACGATTCTTTTGGACAAAGGACAACTTGCCCAAGATTCTGATGGAAGCTCATCAAAAAGTAAGAACTATTTATGATGTTAATTCGTTGTTCTGTGGAAAAATTTAAAATGATTATTCCTCCATTCATTTCGGTGGGGTCTCGCTATAACGCACCCTGTATGTCGTAGTAACGTTAATTTAAAAATCTAACACAGCGGTTGCATTAAGAACTAATGTATCTTTCATTTGCTGTCCAACCTGTATTTTTAAGTCAAGTTTATGATTTGTTATTGATTAGATTAGGTGCCTCTCCAAGATGGCGCCGGCCAGATTGCCTGAAATGTTGCTACTAATCACATTGTATAACCACGATTTGTGCCGCTAAATATGCACATTTTCGAACAAAACCTATATGCATTGTGTAATATGATGTTACAGGACTGTCATCTGATGAAGTATATCAAGGTTAGTCAAAAATTATATATCTTTTGCTGGATTGTTACGATCGCTAACCTTTGCTGCTGGTAAATTGCTTGTGTTTCTGGCTATTGTGGTAAGCTAATATAATGCTATATTGTGTTTTCGCTGTAAAACACTTAAAAAATCTGAAATATTGGCTGGAATCACAAGATGTTGGGCTTTCATTTGCTGTACGCTGTGTATTTTTCAGAAATGTTTTATGATGAGTATTTAGGTATTTGACGTTGGTCTCTGTAATTATTCTGGCTGCTTCAGCGCGATTTCAGATTGCAGCTGCAATGTAGAACTGTGATTTATACCTGAAATATGCACATTTTTCTAACAAAACATATGCTATACAATAAATATGTTATCAGACTGTCATCTGATGAAGTTGTTTCTTGGTTAGTGACTATTTATATCTTTATTTGGTCGAATTAGAGATGGCTACCTATGCAGGAAAAAAATGGTGGGGAAAAAAAGTTGTGTCTTTTGCTATGGTGGTTAGCTAATAGAAATACATATTGTGTCTTCCCTGTAAAACATTTAAAAAATCGGAAATGATGGCTGGATTCACAAGATCTGTATCTTTCATTTGGTGTCTTGGACTTGTGATTTCATGAACATTTTATTATATGATATCCCTGTAGCTTTAGGCTAGGCTATGCTAGTCTGCTTTTTTGATGGGGGGATCCCGGATCCGGGTTTGTGACTCGTTAGAGGTTAAATGAAAAAATATAACTATTGAGAGTAGATCTAACTATTGAGAGTAGATCTAACTATTGAAAGTAGATCTAACTATTGAAAGTAGATCTAACTATTGAGAGTAGATCTAACTATTGAGAGTAGATCTAACTATTGAGAATAGATCTAACTATTGAGAGTAGATCAAACTATTGAGAGTAGATCAAACTATTGAGAGTAGATCAAACTATTGAGAGTAGATCAAACTATTGAAAGTAGATCTAACTATTGAGAGTAGATCTAGCTATTGAGAGTAGATCTAGCTATTGAGAGTAGATCTAATTATTGAGATTAGATCTAATTATTGAGAGTAGATTTAACTATTGAGAGTAGATTTAACTATTGAGAGTAGATCTAACTATTGAGAGTAGATTTAACTATTGAGAGTAGATTTAACTATTGAGAGTAGATTTAACTATTGAGAGTAGATTTAACTATTGAGAGTAGATTTAACTATTGAGAGTAGATTTAGCTCGACATCCACATCGTCGGCACCCGGGGAACAGTGGGTTAAGTACTCAGGGCTAATCTCAATAGCTATATCCTCTCTCTCTCTCTCTCTCTCTCTCTCTCTCTCTCTCTCTCTCTCTCTCTCTCTCTCTCTCTCTCTCTCTCTCTCTCTCTCTCTCTCTCTCTCTCTCTCTCTCTCTCTCTCTCTCTCTCTCTCTCTCTCTCTCTCTCTCTCTCTCTCTCTCTCTCTCCCTCTCTCCCTCTCTCTCTGAGGAAGGGAATATGTGAGCATTCAAGAGAACAGCTGGGCTGCAAACTTCTCTCAAAGCATCACAGCTAAACAGACAGCTGGGAGCCATTTAGTCAGGAAATGTACAGCACCTCAGCTTATTGACTGAGGGTCAGGCAGAGTGTTTGTGTGTGTGATAGACTGTACACACAGTGGGCATAGGAGTCCACAGAGGTCATTGGGGCAGCAGTGGCACAGCAATTAGGTAAATGTGTTAGTAGGGGAACCCAAAAGGGGTTGCATTGTGTTGTTGTGACCCTGAACTGCAATGGTATTACTGTATTAAATCTAATCTTGAATGTGAGTGGCTTTGGATTAATGTGTCTGGTAAAGTAAAAAATATTGCCTATCCATTTCAAGGAAGAGAGCTCTAACATTGGTCAAGCCCAACGCCAGACTTGTGGGACCGCATTAGGGTCCACTCTGTCTTTCTCCAGCTGTTTCTTAGTGCTGTGCTGCCGGGCCTCATGGTACATGGGAAGAGCATGGGCTGGAGGGAGAGAGAAAACGAGAGAGAGAAACTGAGACAGAGAGAAAGCGAGAGAGAGAAAGAGAGAGAGCCAGAGACAGAGAGAGAGCGAGAGACAGAGGGAAAGAGACCGAGAGAGCGCGAGAGCGAGAAAGAGAGAGAGCCAGAGACAGAGAGAGAGCGAGAGAGAGCGAGAGAGAGAGAGAAAGAGAGAGAAAAAGAGAAACAGAACGTGAGGGATAGAGAGAACAAACACAAAACACATAGACTAACAAACATGTCAACAGGCCATACTGGAAAGCAAAGCATAACATAGCATTACACTCAAACACACCAAGTGGCCTCTGGCGAGGTCCATGTCCTCTCAGTGTACTCTTTCTGCCATGTTGGACCCCAACAGGGTCATTATCACTTCCAGGTTTATATTTACACATATTTCCCCAACATTATACGTATGCTTGGATATCTGAGTAACACTGTGTGTGTGTGTGTGTGTGTGTGTGTGTGTGTGTGTGTGTGTGTGTGTGTGTGTGTGTGTGTGTGTGTGTGTGTGTGTGTGTGTGTGTGTGTGTGTGTGTGTGTGTGTGTGTGTGTGTGTGTGTGTGTGTGTGTGTGTGTGTGTGTGTGTGTGTGTGTGTGTGTGTGTGTGTGTGTGTTTCCTCAAGGGTTACAGAGACACACTTAGTGTAGTGCTAGATGAAGTGATTTTCCATTCAGGAGCCCCTGTTGTCACTGCTCAGTGTTAATTCTTCTCCTCCACGCTACATTAAACAAAAAGGTTACTGTTAACAGATCCCCACTCTTTTCTCAATGGGCCATCACCACGCTTCCTCTTCCTTCTAATTTTCCAGCGCTAGGGCACAGGTTTGTCACTCAGCGACCATGACCTTTACTCTCACAGCCTGTCAGCGTGGCGATGAAATCACATGATGGATATTAAAAAGGGTTCTGTCGCCTAAACAATAAGCTGTGTTTCCCTACTAGTCAATCACGGCTCAGCCAGGTGTCTGGTCCTCCTATTCCTGTTCATACCTCAGTGAGAGATATACAAGGCTGACAGAGGAGAGCCACGCATCGTCCATGCATAGTGCAGCAGTGATTAGTGTGGAAATGACAGACTGTCTGGGTTAAAGACTGGTCAAGTGTGGTGGGTTGTAGGGAAGGGGGGGTGTTGATTTAGGAGAGGGGTGAGTGGGAGTATGAGAGGGGAGTGTGTGTGTAAGCAGGGGGTATCACGCTGCCTGAGGTGGGAGAGGTGGCTGTCCCTGGCGTGACTGGAGCCCTGGTGGTTGACGCGTGGCATCATGCCCTGTGGCGGTCTGCTCACTCACGGTCACCATCAGCTAATGGGCCTGCACTGTGACAACACTGACTGAACACTGCCTGATGTCACCTCTGAAAGCTGTGTGTGTGTGAGAGAGTGAGTGTTGTGTGATACTGCTAGCATGTTTTGTGTGTCTGTGTGTGTCCCCAACATTATACATATGCTTGTATATCTGAGTAACACTGTGTGTGTGTGTGTGTGTGTGTGTGTGTGTGTGTGTGTGTGTGTGTGTGTGTGTGTGTGTGTGTGTGTGTGTGTGTGTGTGTGTGTGTGTGTGTGTGTGTGTGTGTGTGTGTGTGTGTGTGTGTTATGACGGTATTTTATGTTTTGAATAATCAAAGTTCTACATTTGCTTTATGAGTAGTGCGTGACCCTAGGGTGGCAACACATATATTCTAAATTATTATTTCTCCATTCTGATTGTTTTATACCGTTCAATTCAACCCCACCAAAAATTCAGCATTTTCATAAATTTATGCATTTCATACGCTCATTTGAGGTCATTCCACACGGCCACGTAGGACTGCACAATTTGGGCGAACAATCAAGGTCTTATTTTTAACCAAAATGTTGCAATTACGATTTGACTTGTGATTTAGAGCAAAACACTTGGGTGAACTGTTGGAATCATGGAAATATAATGATTATTCTAATTCTACAGTTAGAATATAACAGTGGGAACTTTGACTACAGTGTTTGACATGACAGAAAATTAAAATGCCAGGAAGGTGTTATTGTGACAGGGTAGTGTTGACAAGTGTTTCCTAGGGCTTTGCTTATTCCTCTTTGATTTAGAAGATACTGTTGCACAAAAAAGCATGCAGATGTAGGTCTACACCATCACTGATAATATCAGGCTGTATAGCTAGTTACGTTTGCTCTGACTCAGCTAGCTAGCAATTAGCATTAGCGACTAAGAAGATTTAGGCCCAACTAACTAAGAAAATACAAACAAGCTTTTTTCAGATGTCAGAAACACAAACTAATAGTGTAATTATAGAATGCTAGTGTATTTTAATTAAGAAGCAAAGTGAAAACAGCATCGTTGATGTCAACATTGTTGTATGTGCTGCATTGACCAGGCAGAGACCCCTGTCACTCAAGGAGCGCGTTTGTTGTTCCTCCAACACTATCCAACACTATCCTGTCACAGGATACTCTACTCTCTCTTGATAGAGAGTAGAGATGACTCAAGTAGCGAAGGTAACTATAAAAATGGAAGTTACACACAGCATATCACATTTAACAAACCAAACATTCAAATAATGTTATAGAAGGTAAAGTAAAAACCCAAACCGGTCCATGCATCAATACCGGTATATCGTCAAATACGGTATACCGCCCAGCCCTATTGTGTGTGTGACTGTGTGTGTGTGTTGAGGTACTTACGTGTGATGATGTATTCTTGCATCAGTGTCTCTCTTTCATCTTGCTCTTCACCACACACAGCTTAGCCCCCCTGCACACAGAGAGTTAGCGACGCCACACAGTTCATATTTTATTCTGTGAGAGAGACAAGGTCAGCTTTATACACCGTTCTCAAACATGGCTGCCTGTAGGTTAGAGATGGATCACAGGCCAGTCTCTTCTGCTCTGCTCCTAACAGGATGGAGTCTAGACAACCCACTTCAGACACAGAGAAACAGAGACAGGAGATGAGCTATACAGAGACAATGATTCGTAGCGATGGAGTGGATACATTGTGGTCGTAGTTTGTGCTATTGACCGCGGTAGACTGTAGATGTAGAGTGGGACGCGGCAGGTTTTTATCAGTCGGAGTGGTCTCTGCATTAGTTGACTATATTTGGTCGTCAGGACGGGGCCTAGATCCCTCAGTCTGTGTGTGACAGATGGCTTGCTGCCAAGGGCAAATGTGACCACGCTCATCCAGAGTGTGTGTGGTGTGTGTGCACGTGCAAGTGTGTGTGTTTAGCAGTGATGAAGCACTTGAGAGTGCACGTGTGCACTACTTTTGTGAGAGACTTCCAGTTTATGGGTGGAAATTCTGAGAGATGCTAAGCAGATGTGTGGCAGGTAGCACATTAGTGGCTGGACGTTGGATGTTTCTGAATGTACAGCAGTCTTCTCACTCAGGCTTGTTGTGCTCTCTCAGTCTCTCTAAGAACCTCTGTAACAAAGAGGCCTAGTGTAGGAATGGAAGAGGATGCAATAATCCCACACATAATGAAAAAGGTTTATGACTGATGCTGGGCACAGTAGGTAGTATTACTACCAGTAATACAAGCTGTAGGGAGCATTACAAGCAGTGGGCAGTATTACAAGTAGTGGGCAGTATTACAAGAAGTGAGCAGTACTACAAGCTGTGGGCAGTATTACAAGCTGTGGGCAGTATTTCAAGTAGTGGGCAGTATTACAAGAAGTGAGCAGTACTACAAGCTGTGGGCAGTATTACAAGCTGTGGGCAGTATTTCAAGAAGTGGGCAGTATTTCAAGAAGATTAGAAAGCTATCGCGGTCATCCCCCTCTTCAAAGGGGGTGACACTCTAGACCTAAATAGTTACAGACCTATATCCATCCTGCCCTGCCTATCTAAAGTCTTCGAAAGCCAAGTTAACAAACAGATCACTGACCATTTCGAATCCCACCGTACCTTCTCCGCTGTGCAATCTGGTTTCCGAGCTGGTCACGGGTGCACCTCAGCCACGCTCAAGGTACTAAACAATATCATAACCGCCATCGATAAAAGACATTACTGTGCAGCCGTCTTCATCGACCTGGCCAAGGCTTTCGACTTTGTCAATCACCGTATTCTTATAGGCAGACTCAACAGCTTCGGTTTCTCAAATGACTGCCTCGCCTGGTTCACCAGCTACTTCTCAGATAGAGTTCAGTGTGTCAAATGGGAGGGCCTGTTGTCCGGACCTCTGGCAGTCTCTATGAGGGTGCCACAGGGTTCAATTCTCGGGCTGACTCTTTTCTCTGTATATATCAACGATGTCGCTCTTGCTGCTGGTGATTCCTTGATCGACCTCTACACAGACGACACCATTCTGTATACATCTGGCCCTTCTTTGGACACTGTGTTAACAAACCTCCAAACGAGCTTCAATGCCATACAACACTCCTTCCGTGGCCTCCAACTGCTCATAAACGCTAGTAAAACTAAATGCATGCTCTTCAACCGATTGCTGCCCGCACCAGCCTGCCTGACTAGCATCACCGCTCTGGATGGTTCTGACTTAGAATATGTGGACAACTACAAATACCTAGGTGTCTGGCTAGACTGTAAACTCTCCTTCCAGACTTATATTAAGCATCTCCAATCCAAAATTAAATCTAGAATCGGCTTCCTATTTCGCAACAAAGCCTCCTTCACTCATGCTGCCAAACATACCCTCGTAAAACTGACTATCCTACCGATCCTCGACTTCAGCGATGTCATTTAAAAAATAGCTTCCAACACTCTACTCAGAAAACTGGATGCAGTCTATCACAGTGCCATCTGTTCTGTCACCATAGCCCCATATACCACCCACCACTGCGACCTAAATGCTCTCGTCGGATGGCCCTGGCTACATATTCATCGCCAGTCCCACTGGCTCCAGGTCATCTATAAGTCTTTGCTAGGTAAAGCTCTGCTTTATCTCAGCTCACTGGTCACCATAGCAACACCCACCCGTAGCACGCGGTCCAGCAGGTACAGTTGAAGTCGGAAGTTTACATACAAATAGGTTGGAGTCATTAAAACTTGTTTTTCAACCATTCCACAATTTTCTTGTTAACAAACTATAGTTTTGGCAAGTCGGTTAGGACATGTACTTTGTATATGACACAAGTCATTTTTCCAACAATTGTTTACAGACAGATGATTTCACTTATAATTCACTGTATCACAATTCCAGTGTGTCAGAAGTTTACATACACTAAGTTGACTGTGCCTTTAAACAGCTTGGAAAATTCCAGAAAATTATGCCATGGCTTTAGAAGCTTCTGATAGGCTAATTGACATAATTTGAGTCAAACTCACAGCCTCTTTGCTTGACGTCATGGGAAAATCAAAAGAAATCAGCCAAGACCTCAGCAAATAAATTGTAGACCTCCACAAGTCTGGTTCATCCTTGGGAGCAATTTACAAACGTCTGAAGGTACCATGTTCATCTGTACAAACAATAGTACGCAAGTATAAACACCATTGCATCACGCAACCGTCATACCGCTCAGGAAGGAGACGAGTTCTGTTACGGCAGATTTCCTCCTCTTCGTCAGAAGAGGAGGTGTAGGGATCGGACCAAAACGCAGAGTGGAAAGTGTCCATGTTTTATTCACAATAAACTGAACACTACACGAAACAAAATAACAAAAGATAATCTAACCGAACAACAGTCCCGTGTGGCACGAACACTGACACGAAATACAAACACCCACAAACACACACGTGAACCCCGGCTGCCTAAGTATGATTCTCAATCAGGGACAACGATTGACAGCTGCCTCTGATTGAGAATCATACCAGGCCGAACGCACAAAACCCCAACATAGAAAACAACACAGACAACCCGCCCAACTCACGCCCTGACCATACTAAATAAATACAAAACAAGAGAAAACAGGTCAGGAACGTGACAAGTTCTGTCTCCTAGAGATGAACGTACTGTGGTGCGAAAAGTGCAAATCAATCCCAGAACAACAGCAAAGGACCATATGAAGATGCTGGAGGAAGCAGGTACAAAAGTATCTATATCCACAGTAAAACGAGTCCTATATCGACATAACCTGAAAGGCCGCTCAGCAAGGAAGAAGCCACCGCTACAAGACCGCCATAAAAAAGTCAGACTGCGGTTTGCAACTGCACATGGGAACAAAGAATGTACTTTTTGGAGAAATGTCCTCTGGTCTGATGAAACAAAAATAGAACTGTTTGGCCGATAATGACCATTGTTGTGTTTGGAGGAAAACGGGGGAGGCTTGCAAGCCGAAGAACACCATCCCAACCGTGAAGCACGGTTGTGGGGGTGCCGTGAAGCAGCATCATGTTGTGGGGGTGCCTTGCTGCAGGAGGGACTGGTGCACTTCACAAAATAGATGGCATCATGATGAAAGAAATGTATGTGGATATATTGAAGCAACATCTCAAGACATCAGTCAGGAAGTTAAAGCTTGGTCGCAAATGGGTCTTCCAAATGGACAATGACCCCAAGCATACTTCCAAAGTTGTGGCAAAATGGCTTAAGGACAACAAAGTCAAGGTATTGGAGTGTCCATCACAAAGCCCTGACCTTAAACCTATATAAAAGTTGTGGGCCGAACTGAAAAAGCGTGTGCGAGCAAGGAGGCCTATAAACCTGACTCAGTTACACCAGCCTTGTCAGGACGAATGGGCCAAAACTCACCCAACTTATTGTGGGAAGCTTGTGGAATGCTACCCGAAACATTTGACCCAAGTGAAACAATTTAAAGGCAGTGCTACCAAATACTAATTAACACCAGATTGACTAATTGAAGGAAATAAAAGCTGGAAAAAATCAACCTCTCTGCTTTTATTCTGACATTTCACATTCTTAAAATAAAGTGGTGATCCTAACTGACCTAAAACAGGGAATTTTTACTAGGATTAAATGTCAGGAATTGTGAAAAACTGAGTTTAAATGTATTTGGCTAAGGTGTATGTAAACTTCCGACTTCAACTGAATATCTCACTGGTCATCTCCAAAGCCAACACCTCCTTTGGCCGCCTTTCCTTCCAGTTCTCTGCTGCCAATGACTGGAACGAATTGCAAAAATCGCTGAAGTTGTAGACTTATATCTCCCTCACTAACTTTAAGCATCTGCTATCTGAGCAGCTTACCAATCGCTGCAGCTGTACACAGCCCATCTGTAAATAGCCCATCCAACTATCTACCTCATTCCCATATTGTTTTTATTTACTTTTTTTGCTCTTTTGCACACCAGTATTTCTACTTGCACAGTGTTAATTTTCTAAATTGTAATTACTTCGCTACTATGGCCTATTTATTGCCTTACCTCCTTACTCCATTTGTATATAGATTTTTCTATTGTGTTATTGACTGTACTTTTGTTTATCCCACATGTAACTTTTTTGTCGCACTGCTTTGCTTTATCTTGGCATGGTCGCAGTTGTGAATGAGAACTTGTTCTCAACTGGCCTACCTGGTTAAATAAAGGTGAAATATATATATTTTTTTAATGTGGGGAGTATTACAAGCTGTGTGCAGTATTACAAGCTGTAGGGAGCATTCCAAGAAGTGGGCAGTATTACAAGCTGTGTGCAGTATTACAAGAAGTGGGCAGTATTACAAGCTGTGGGCAGTATTACAAGAAGTGGGCAGTATTACAAGCTGTGGGCAGTTACAAGCAGTTGTCACGACTGCCGCCGAAGTCGGGTACTCTCCTTGTTCGGGCGGCGCTCGACGGTCGGCGTCGCCAGTCTTCTAGCCATCGTCGATCCACTTTTAATTTTCCATTTGTTTTGTCTTGTTTTTCCACACACCTGGTTTCAATTCCCTCATTTACGTGTTGTGTATTTAACCCTCTGGTCCCCCCATGTCTTTGTGTGGGATTGTTTATTGTAGTGCTTGTGCACGTTCCCTGTGAGCACACAACGGGTTATTTTTGTGCCCATTTATCTTGTTGTTCTGGATGCCGTGGGTTTTGATTAATAAATCTCTGGTTATTACCCAGTTCTGCTCTCCTGCGCCTGACTTCTCTGCCGCCAATTACGCACCCCGCTACAGCAGTGGGCAGTATTACAAGCTGTAGGGAGCATTACAAGCAGTGGGCAGTATTACAAGCAGTGGGCAGTATTACAAGCTGTGGGCAGTATTACAAGCTGTGGGCAGTATTACAAGCAGTGGGCATGGATGGAGTATTAGTGTGGATTGGAAGACCCTAGTTAACCCCAGTTTGACAAAGTGAGCGTGTGGGTGGAGGGAGGGATTGTATGTACATGTGTAGCAGTGTGGTGTTTTTTGTGTGAGGTGTGTTTGCCAGAGAGAGAGTGGTGTAGCTGTGGCATGGCGTGCCCTGGCCCTGCGGGTGGATCAGGGTAGCCCTGTGGAGGGTGGGACAGGATGAGGAAGGGCAGGACTAAGGGTGCTGTGCTGTGGGGAGGGTTTGTGACAGCGTCAAAGCTGCTTAACGCACAGCTGTTCAGCCTCCCACCAGGCTCCCAGTGGTAAGGGGGAACCCCACACACACAGCAACACAAAACACCCTTATAAATGCACATACTTACACAATGCATAGGCATTACACATCATGCACTTACGTAAACAGTCAGCCAAACACCTCCACCCCCAGACCCCGCAGGCACCACCAGCAGCTGTGTGTGTGCCGAGTGAGTAAGTGTACTGGACATATAGGGGTTAATCTGCCCCACTGACCATGTGGTGGAGTAATTGATGATTTAGAAAGATCAAGAAAACGCTCCCAAACAGGACTTTAGGTAATCTATCCTATCAGCTTGAAGATTATAGATCATTTCATTTACATCACATGAGGATTTCCATTACACTCCAGTTGAGCTCAGAGACTTGACCCAGTAGCCTAACACAGGCAATAACCAAGTAGAACAACAGTCCAGTCCGATCCAACCCAACTGACTTAGCCCAGTCAAGTATAGCCCAGGCCAGCAGAGCTATGCAGTAGCCTCACCCAGGCGACCCAGCAGTAGGGTTCCAATGTGGATATTCAGAGCCATGTGTTTATAGTGTGTTTATAGTGTGGGGAATACACTGTTTACACTCCTACTCCACTACATCACACCATGAAGGAGATGAGAGAGGCTCTTTAATCAGCTATTCAATAGCATTCTTTCTCTGCCTCCTGTCTGAAAAGAGAACATGTAGTGGATAGTATCTATCAATGTGTGGCTGATGAAGAGAAACAAATTGGTTAGATTTTGGTTAGTCAAACTGAGCATGTTTTTGATCTTCAGAAAGAACTTCCTGGCCCTTGGTTAGCTGCCAGTGTGTTCATTTTAACAGGGGTATTGCTGTTGACAGAGAGAGATAAATGGTGGCCCGGCAGAAACAGAAGGGAGAAAGGACCACAGCTGACTATTTACCCACAGCAGCCAAACATCTAGCTTTGGTATAAGTAAAGGGGGAAATCTCAATTAAAGTGTGAGTTTGCCTTAGCACCCCATAACCGACATCAGAATGAACTCCAAATAGGCCATTGTGGAGGAGCAGTGTACTGACCCACAAAGAGGAGAACCATAGCCCATTTTCCCCTGTCCCACCTTTCACCCTCCTCCTCCCTCTAAAGATGAAAGCCTAAACCTCTCCATCAAAGAAAGAAGGAGAGGGAGAGGCAGGCTTCTGTTTGAGAGCCACCACGCGTGAGAAGTGAAGTGTAGAGTACAAACATCAACACACAGACACGCTATGGGAATGTGAGGCAAGGACAACACAACTAAACACAACTTATCTAGGTCTTCCCCATTTCTTCCCAGGGCAATCTACTGTAGGATTTCCAGGACTGCTACATCCACTAGTACTCTCACTGAGAGGTATTTCTCTGAGATATTTCCCACTGTACCTCAGTGGGAGTGAGTCTGTGAGTTGTCAACAGGCTCATGGCCTCCTGTGATAGACAGAGATAAGTTAAGAGTGGATGGAGTATTTACCTTATCCAGGATTAAAAAAAATCTTCCGTTCCTTAGCACAGCCTATGGCCCAGGTCTGGGTTTATGCAGACTGTTTAGTTACCTTGCCTTTCACTCGACTGTATGGTACACCACTTCATAAAGACAGCACTTAAATTCTTAACCCATCTCAGAGCAGGACGGGCTAGTGTAAACACAGTAAATTGCTCATTCGTCAGGTCCCGAGTGCACCCCCCACCCCCCCCAAAATTAACTTTACTACCTAGCTCTGCTTATCTGGTTTGGGATGGGGAAGGTACTAAATATACATGGGTACAGGCACTTAGAGGTGTGTCTCTCTCTCTGTAGGCTGTACCAGGCCTGCTGTCAGACAGGAGAGGGAGAGGTGATGGCAGCCGGCTGGAAGAGGAGAGAGGCAGGGCGCAACATGGCCGCTGTAACCCCAAGGAGAGGATAGCCGAACCTGGCTGTCAGGCCTGGACCAGAGGGATACTGAGTTAGAAGCTATTAGCCTCCATCAGACCTCACTGTTATGACTACAAATACACTCTGCTAAATCCCCTGGCCGACAGAGACAGTAGAGTTGGAGATAGAGAGAGGGAGGGAGACAAATCAAATCAAATTGTATTTGCCACATGCGTCGAATACAACAGGTGTAGATCTTACTGTGAAGCACTTACTTACAAGCTTCTCTAGGGTAGGGGGCACTATTTTCACCTCCGGATGAAAAGCATGCCCAAAGTAAACTGCCTGCTACTCAGGCCCAGAAGCTAGGATATGCATATAGTTGGTAGATTTGGATAGAAAACACTCTAAAGTTTCCAAAACTGTTAAAATAATGGCTGTGAGTATAACAGAACTGATTTGGCAGGTGAAAACCTGAGAAAACTCCATCCAGGAAGTAGGATTTTTTGTTTGTTTGTAGTTTTCTATTCAATGCCATTACAGTATCCATTGACTTAGGACTCAAATTGCAGTTCCTATACCTTCCACTAGATGTCAACAGTCTTTAGAAATTGATTCAGGCTTGTATTCTGAAAAATGAGGGAGTAAGACCAGTCTGAATGACTGGACCCTAAAGTGTCACAGAGCTTTTTCATGCGCAATCCCGAGAGCACGCCTTTCTTGTTTACCTTTTATATTGACAACGTTATTGTCCGGTTGAATTATTATCAATTATTTAGGCTAAAAACAACCTGAGGGTTGAATATAAACATCGTTTGACATGTTTCTATTAACTTTATGGATACAATTTGGATTTTTGTCTGCCTGTTGTGACTGCGTTTGAGCCTGTGGATTACTGAAGAAAACGCGCAAAAAGAGAGACTTTATCGAACAAAACAAACATTTATTGAGAAAATGAATGTCTTCTGAGTGCAACCATATGAAGATCATCAAAGGTAAGTGATACATTTTATCTCTATTTCTGACTTGTGTAACTCTTCTACTTGGCTGGTTACTGTTTGTAATGATTTGTCTGCTGGGCGATGTTCTCAAATAATCGTATGGTATGCTTTCGCCGTAAAGCCTTTTTGAAATCTGACACCGTGGTTGGATTCACAAGAAGTTGATCTTTAAACCTATGTATAACACTTGTATGTTTTCAGAATTTTTATAATCAGTATTTCTGTTTTTGAATTTGGCGCTCTGCAATTTCACTGGATGTTGGTCAGGTGGGACGCTACCGTCCCATGTACCCTAGAGAGGTTTTAACCAACAATACAGATCAAAAAAAGATTTACTAAATAAACTAAAGTTTTTAAAAAATCAAATCAATCAAAAAGTAACACAAGAAATGCACATTACAATAACGAGGCTATATACAGGGGGTACCGGTACCGAGTCAATGTGCGGGGGTACAAGTTAGTCTCTGTATTCAGATAGCCAAAAGGAGCGATGGAAAGGGATCGAGGTGGAAGAGGGGAGGGAGAAAAAGAGCTGCACTGTGCATACTGTAATGTATGACATCACAGACAACAGAGAGAACATACTCCCAACAATGAGCTGTGCATACTGTACTGTATGACATCACAGACAACAGAGAGAACATACTCCCAACAATGAGCTGTGCATACTGTACTGTATGACATCACAGACAACAGAGAGAACATACTCCCAACAATGAGCTGTGCATACTGTACTGTATGACATCACAGACAACAGAGAGAACATACTCCCAACGATGAGCTGTGCATACTGTACTGTATGACATCACAGACAACAGAGAGAACATACTCCCAACGATGAGCTGTGCATACTGTACTGTATGACATCACAGACAACAGAGAGAACATTTCCAACGATGGGCTGTGCATACTGTACTGTATGACATCACAGACAACAGAGAGAACATACTCCCAACGATGAGCTGTGCATACTGTACTGTATGACATCACAGAAAACAGAGAGAACATACTCCCAACGATGAGCTGTGCATACTGTACTGTATGACATCACAGACAACAGAGAGAACATACTCCCAACGATGAGCTGTGCATACTGTACTGTATGACATCACAGACAACAGAGAGAACATACTCCCAACGATGGGCTGTGCATACTGTACTGTATGACATCACAGACAACAGAGAGAACATTTCCAATGATGGGCTGGTGGTGTGGTTTCAATTATCGACAGATCTCTCTCTCTGATCTGAACCTCTATTTAGCCAGGTGAAGAGAGCTATTTTGATTGGCTAATGCAAGACAGTCACTGCAGTGGAGTGTTGGTGAGGAGAACACCTGCAGCTGATGTATCTCTAGAAGCATTATAGAGGTGTAAATAACTGCTACTCCATTTTATGTTATGGATCCATGCACTTTGCCTTGGCAACACATAGCATGTAGGTTCTCTACATGCAGATAGATTGTGTAGAACATTACTTCACATGCACATTAATATGTGTGTGAATGGACTATAATAATTTTGCTAGTTATACTATTTCATTCTCTATCTAATGTTTACTGAAGCAATTGGAAAAGCATCTACTGTGCCTCTCCTGCCAACACTGGATGGAGATGACAGGCAGAGAATAGGGGTACATTTCTACCCTCTTTTCTGGCTTGGCTGGGCCTTCAAATCGTGTTCCTGACTCTTTTCTCCTCTCTTCTCTTTCTTCTAGATGGGCTTGGCAGGGTTGAGCTGGGTTTTCCAGTTCTCCCTGCACTGAAAGACGATCGTGCTACTGGCAAACCATAGTGTTGGGGGAACATCACCATTCTGGTCTCATCCACATGTAGCACAGTTGGTCACATAACTCAAGTCAGATGTTTTAATGAAAGGCTTTCTGTTGAAATGTAACAATGATACATGTAGGCTAATTGTGATGTTCAGAAACAAATGCATGGCTTGAATTACATCATGTAATACAAAGCCTTAGTCAATTGTTCCATAATTAACAACCCAGAACTTCCGACTTCCTGACGGTCTGCCCCCAGGTGGTAAGGGTAGGCAACAACACATCTGCCACGCTGATCCTCAACACAGGGGCCCCTCAGCGGTGCGTGCTTAGTCCACTCCTGTACTCCCTGTTCACCCACGACTCCATGGCCAATCACGACTCCAACACCATCATTAAGTTTGCTGACGACACAACTGTGGTAGGCCTGATCACCGACAACGATGAGACCGCCTATAGGAAGGAGGTCAGAGACCTGGCAATGTGGAGCCAGGACAACAACCTCTCCCTCAACGTGAGCAACACAAAGGAGATGATTGTGGACTACAGGAAACAGCGGGCCGAACAGGCCCCCATTAACATCGATGGGCTGTGGTGGAGCGGGTCGAGAACTTCAAGTTCCTTGGTTTCCATATCACCAACAAACTATCATGGTCCAAACACACCAAGACAGTCGTGAAGATGGCACGACAAAACCTTTTCCCCCTCAGGAGACTGAAAAGATTTGGCATGGGTCCCCAGATCCTCAAAAAGTTCTACAGCTGCACCATCGAGAGCATCCTGACCGGTTGCATCATCGTCTGGTATGGCAACTGCTCGGCATCCGACCACAAAGCGCTACAGAAGGTAGTGCGTACGGACCTATACATCACTGGGGCCAAGCTTCCTGCTATCCAGGACCTCTATACTAGGCAGTGTCAGAGGAAGGCCCAAAAAACTGTCAAAGTCTCCAGTCACCCAAGTCATAGACTGTTCTCTCTGCTACCGCACGGCAATCGGTACTGGAGCGCCAAGTCTAGGTCCAAAAGGATCCTTAACAGCTTCTACCCACAAGCCATAAGACTGCTGAACGATTAATCAAATGGCCACCCGGACTATTTACATTGATCCCCCTCTTCCCTTTGTTTTTACACTGCTGCTACTCGCTGTTTATTATCTATGCATAGTCACTTTACCCCTACCTACATGTACAAATTACATTGAATAACCTGTACCCTCGCACATTGATTCAGTGCCAGTACCCCCTGTATATAGCCACATTATTGTTACGTAATCCTATTGTGTTATTTTTTTATTTAATTTTTTACTTTAGTTTATCTAGCAAATATTTTCTTAACTCTATTTCTTGAAGTGCAAGGATGCTTAGCTAACATTCACCTAGTAAGCATTTCACGGTAAGGTCTACATCTGTTGTATTCGGCGCAAGTGACAAATAACATTTGATTTGAAATAACTATTGATTTTCTGCATCATTTAAAAACGCTAAACTTAGATGTGTTTTGGTTGTTGAGTCAATTAGAGCATGCCCATTTCAAGCTCATCTTTCCAAAAAATAATGTTATTTCAGAATATTTAGGCAAGTTAGCTGGCTAACTCATTGATCCTACTTTGTAGAATGGCCCTCTGGTGGCTACTGGTTCTGTTGCATTGTGTGTACTGGTCTGTGTAATATACCCCTCTGGCCTAAGTAATTATGTTTAGTGTTTAGCAGTATCAGACCTTACTAATTGAGTACAGCAGTATCTACAGTATCAGACCTTATTAATTGAGTACAGCAGTATCTACAGTATCCGACCTTATTAATTGAGTACAGCAGTATCTACAGTATCAGACCTTATTAATTGAGTACAGCAGTATCTACTGTATCAGACCTTACTAATTGAGTACAGCAGTATCTACTGTATCAGACCTTATTAATTGAGTACAGCAGTATCTACTGTATCAAACCTTATTAATTGAGTACAGCAGTATCTACAGTACCGGCCCTACTTAATTGAGTACAGCAGTATCTACTGTATCAGACCTTACTAATTGAGTGCAGCAGTATCTACAGTATCAGACCTTATTGAGTACAGCAGTATCTACTGTATCAGACCTTATTAATTGAGTACAGCAGTATCTACTGTATCAGACCTTACTAATTGAGTACAGCAGTATCTACTGTATCAGACCTTATTAATTGAGTACAGCAGTATCTACTGTATCAGACCTTATTAATTGAGTACAGCAGTATCTACTGTATCAGACCTTATTAATTGAGTACAGCAGTATCTACTGTATCAGACCGTATTAATTGAGTACAGCAGTATCTACAGTATCAGACCTTATTAATTGAGTACAGCAGTATCTACTGTATCAGACATTATTAATTGAGTACAGCAGTATCTACAGTATCAGACCTTATTAATTGAGTACAGCAGTATCTACTGTATCAGACCTTACTAATTGAGTACAGCAGTATCTACTGTATCAGACCTTACTAATTGAGTACAGCAGTATCTACTGTATCAGACCTTATTAATTGAGTACAGCAGTATCTACTGTATCAGACCTTATTAATTGAGTACAGCAGTATCTACTGTATCAGACCTTATTAATTGAGTACAGCAGTATCTACAGTATCAGACCTTATTGAGTACAGCAGTATCTACTGTATCAGACCTTATTAATTGAGTACAGCAGTATCTACTGTATCAGACCTTATTAATTGAGTACAGCAGTATCTACTGTATCAGACCTTATGAATTGAGTACAGCAGTATCTACTGTGTCAGACCTTATTAATTGAGTACAGCAGTATCTACAGTATCAGACCTTATTGAGTACAGCAGTATCTACTGTATCAGACCTTACTAATTGAGTACAGCAGTATCTACTGTATCAGACCTTACTAATTGAGTACAGCAGTATCTACAGTATCAGACCTTATTGAGTACAGCAGTATCTACTGTATCAGACCTTACTAATTGAGTACAGCAGTATCTACTGTATCAGACCTTACTAATTGAGTACAGCAGTATCTACAGTATCAGACCTTATTGAGTACAGCAGTATCTACAGTATCAGACCTTATTAATTGAGTACAGCAGTATCTACTGTATCAGACCTTACTAATTGAGTACAGCAGTATCTACAGTATCAGACCTTATTAATTGAGTACAGCAGTATCTACTGTATCAGACCTTACTAATTGAGTTTAGCAGCATCCAGTATTCCCCAGGCCAACTCTCCTCTCCTGCCTGTATAGTCACAGTACTGTCTGTACTGTAGCTCTAATCCCTGCTGGGGATAATTCAGCTCTGGTTAAATGGGAGATTAAAGAAACTACCGTAAACCTCTTAATCTAAACAGACAAGACTTCTTTCCTGCCCAAATGAGAGCTTAGACTGATGTAGGAGAGTTTTAGGATGGAACACAAGGACAAACCACAAATCCTGAGAGGAAATTCAATTCTAGGATCTTTCTAGGTAAATCCTCAACACTGCATCTGTTGCAATGTACACAAATTAATGTTGTCCCTTCAACCAAATAATGTTGGATTATCTATGTCCATGGTTGTTTATGGTTGTGAACCAATACATTTAAATGAAACTTTAGGATATGATGTAGCCATTCTGGTCAGTTATTATTAGTGTTGCTTGCAGTCAGAGTTAAAGGATGTTACTCACCACGTTGGTGACATCTATCTCATACACCTTCTGGAAAGAGGCTCTGTCGAAGAACACCAGCTTCCTATTGCCCTCGTCCTTTTTCACCGACGTCCCCGTCACCAGCAGCTTGTCATCAGGGCTGAAAGAACAGTCTGTCCTGTGGGGGGGCATCACACAGTCACACACCACAGTTCAGCCAGCTAATACTTGACAAGCACGTTTGTACAAAACTTAATGTCATACAGTTGTCTTCAGTAACTGTACCCTGCACATGTAGGTAGTGTGCCAACCAGTTACGTTGAAGTAATCACAAGAAATCCCATAAAGGGTGTTAAAATCACCAGTGATTAATGTCAAGGGAATAATGACAGTAGTACTCACATGGGGAAGAAGGTGGAAAGCCCTGTAGCCACATTCAAAATCAAAATCAAATTTTATTTGTCACATACACATGGTTAGCAGATGTTAATGGGAGTGTAGCGAAATGCTTGTGCTTCTAGTTCTGACCATGCAGTAATATCTAACAAGTAATCTAACCTAACAATTTCACAACAACTACCTAATACACACAAGTGTAAAGGAATGAATAAGAATATGTACATAAAAATATATGAATGAGCGATGGCCGAACGGCAAAGGCAAGATGCAGTAGATGGTATAGAGTACAGTATATACATATGAGATGAGTAATGTAGGGTATGTAAACATTATATAAAGTGGCATTGTTTAAAGTGGCTAGTGATATATTTATTACATAAATGTTTCATTATTAAAGTGGCTAGAGATGAGTCAGTATGTTGGCAGCAGCCACTCAATGTTAGTGATGGCTGTTTAACAGTCTGATGGCCTTGAGATAGAAGCTGTTTTTCAGTCTCTCGGTCCCCGCTTTGATGCACCTGTACTGACCTCGCCTTCTGGATGATTGCGGGATGAACAGGCAGTGGCTCGGGTGGTTGTTGTCCTTGATGATCTTTTTGGCCTTCCTGTGACATCGGGTGGTGTAGGTTTCCTGGAGGGCAGGTAGTTTGCCCTCGGTGATGCGTTGTGCCTACCTCACTACCCTCTGGAGAGCCTTACGGTTATGGGCGGAGCAGTTGCCGTACCAGGCGGTGATGCAGCCCGACAGGATGCTCTCGATTGTGCATCTGTAAAAGTTTGTGTTTTTGGTGACAAGCCAAATTTCTTCAGCCTCCTGAGGTTGAAGAGGCACTGCTGCGCCTTCTTCACCATGCTGTCTGTGTGGGTGTACCATTTCAGTTTGTCCGTGATGTGTACGCCGAGGAACTTAAAACTGTACACCTTCTCCACTACTATCCCGTCGATGTGGATAGGGGGCTTCTCCCTCTGATGTTTCCTGAAGTCCACGATCATCTCCTTTGTTTTGTTGACATTGAGTGTGAGGTTATTTTCCTGACACCACACTCCGAGGGCCCTCACCTCCTCCCTGTAGGCCGTCTTGTCGTTGTTGGTAATCAAGCCTACCACTGTAGTGTCGTCTGCAGGCGTGCATGGCCACGCAGTCGTGGGTAAACAGGGAGTACAGGAGAGGGCTGAGAACGCACCCTTGTGGGGCCCCAGTGTTGAGCATCAGCGGGGTGGAGATGTTGTTACCTACCCTCACCACCTGGGCGCGGCCCGTCAGGACGTCCAGGACCGAGTTGCACAGGGCGGGGTCGAGACCCAGGGTCTCGAGCTTAATGACGAGTTTGGAGGGTACTATGGTGTTAAATGCTGAGCTGTAGTCGATGAACACCATTCTTACATAGGTATTCCTCTTGTCCAGATATGTTAGGACAGTGTGCAGTGTGATTGCGATTGCGTCGTCTGTGGACCTATTAGGGCGGTAAGCAAATTGGAATGGGTCTAGGGTGTCAGGTAGGGTGGAGGTGATATGGTCCTTGACTAGTCTCTCAAAGCACTTCATGATGACGGAAGTGAGTGCTACGGGGTGCTTTCTTGGGAACAGGAACAATGGTGGTCCTCTTGAAGCATGTGGGGACAGCAGACTGGGATAAGGATTGATTGAATATGTCCATAAACACACCAGCCAGCTGGTCTGCGCATGCTCTGAGGACACGGCTGGGGATGCCATCTGGGCCGGCAGCCTTGCGAGGGTTAACACGTTTAAATGTTTTACTCACGTTGGCTGCAGTGAAGGAGAGCCCACAGGTTTTGGTAGCGGGCCGTGTCAGTGGCACTGTGTTGTCCTCAAAGCGAGCAAAGAAGTTGTTTAGTTTGTCTGGGAGCAAGACATTGTGGTCCGCGACTGGGCTGGTTTTCCTTTGTAGTCCGTGATTGACTGTAGACCCTGCCACATACCTCTTATGTCTGAGCCGTTGAATTGCGACTCTACTTTGTCTCTATACTGACGCTTAGCTTGTTTGATTGTCTTGCGGAGGGAATAGCTACACTGTTTGTATTCGGTCATGTTTCCGGTCACCTTGCCCTGATTAAAAGCAGTGGTTCGCGCTTTCAGTTTTGCGCGAATGCTGACATCAATCTACGGTTTCTGGTTGGGAAATGTTTTAATAGACGCTGTGGGTACAACATCACCGATGCACTTGCTACTAAACTCGCTCACCGAATCAGCGTATTCATCAATGTTATTGTCCGACGCTATGCAGAACATATCCCAGTTCACGTGATCGAAGCAATCTTGAAGCGTGGAATCCAACTGTTCGTACCAGCGTTGAACAGACCTGAACACGGGCGCTTCCTGTTTTAGTTTCTGTCTGTATGCTGGGAGCAACAAAATGGAGTCGTGGTCAGATTTTCCAAAAAGAAGGGCAGGTTTTGCCAGCCCGGGTCGCGCATTCGATATGCTGATAAAATTTAGGGAGCCTTGTTTTCAGATTAGCCTTGTTAAAATCCCCAGCTACAATAAATGCAGCCTCAGGATATGTGGTTTCCAGTTTACATAGAGTCAAATGTAGTTATTTCAGGGCCGTCGAGGTGTCTGCTTAGGGGGGATATACACGACTGTCATTATGATCGAGGAGAATTCTCTTGGTAGATAATGTGGTCGGCATTTTCTTGTAAGGAATTCTAGGTCAGGTAAACAAAAGGACTTGAGTTCCTGTATGTTGTTATGATCACACCACGTCTCTTTAATCATAAGGCATACACCCCGCCCTTCTTCTTACCAGAGAGATGTTTGTTTCTGTCTGCGCGATGCGTGAAGAAGCCGGGTGGCTGTACCGACTCTGATGACGTATCCCGAGTGAGCCATGTTTCCGTGAAACAAAGAACGTTACAATCTCTGATGTCCCTCTGGAAGGCAACCCTTGCTCGGATTTCGTCTACCTTGTTGTCAAGAGACTGGACATTGGCAAGTAGTATACTCGGGAGCGGTGCGCGATGTGCCCATCTTCGGAGCCTGACCAGAAGACCACTCCGTCTGCCCCTTTTGCGGCGCTGTTGTTTTGGGTCGCCGGCTGGGATCCGATCCATTGTCCTGGGTGGTGGACCAAACAGAGGATCCGCTTTGGGAAAGTCGTATTCCTGGTCGTAATGTTGGTGAGTTGACATTGTTCTTATTTCCAATAGTTCCTCCCGACTGTATGTAATAAAACCTAATATTTCCTGGGGTAATAATGTAAGAAATAACACAAAAAAACAAAATATTGCATAGTTTCCTAGGAACGCGAAGCGAGGCGGCCATCTCTGTCGGCGCCGGAACCATTGTCTAAGCTGGAAGAGGCTTCTTGAAATTAGGGATGTCCCAGATCTTCAGAGTGTCATCACCTGGCAGAGAAAACAATGTAAACAGGGGAGTTATTCAAGAGTTATTGTAATTATTTCATGGTGGTCTGAAGTACAACTCTCTCCTGTGTTACATACTATAGGTCACATGGCCTGATAATTCTGGTACAGTGTTCTTAACTCAACAGTGACCTTCCTGGAACTAGAATGGTTTAAGAACACTGGCACCACGATGAGAGAGTCCACACAGGCATATAGAAGTCTGAGGCATGGCGGGCCAAGCAGACGGTCCAGCTTAGAGGGACATACGGCTACAACAGAACACTCATTAAGACTCCAGGGGAACCCCTCTGCTTCTGTGTATAGAATGTGTGCTGGACAGCTTTGCTGATGGTGACAGACTGGCCGTCTTTATTTGCACTTGGGGAAAAAGATTAGCTCTTTCCCCGCTGAAACAACAGAGAATGTAGGATGCGTGTTCAGACATTACAGCTTCCCTGAAAGCGCTGAGTCAAGGCTGGAGAAGAGGGACTCGCTCCAATGTATATACACACAGGCAAAGAGCTACAGTACAGTGCTGTTGAATGCACAGTCAAGCAATGCTGATGTTCATGTTAGATTGGTGGTGTACTGTAGTAGGAATGAATCAGGAAAGCATAGGCAGTGAGGCAGGCTGATAGATCTCACCTCCTCGAGATGCCAGTGTTGTACCGTCGTAGGAGAAGGTGAAACAGGAAGTGTCTATTCCTGCGGCGTGGGCCTGGCGACAGTGGAACTTGGTGTGGACCTGGGGATGGAAGAGGATAGAGGTCAAACGTATGACAAGTGAAGGTGACCCAACATTCACAGACATTGTATCAGAGTGAACATTCCGACCAATCTGAATCCACGCTTCAAGACTGCTTTGATCACGCGGATTGGAATATGTTCCGCACGGCGTCCAACAACAACAATGATGAATATGCAGATTCGGTGAGCGAGTTCATTAGGAAGTGCATTGACGATGTCGTACCCAGAGCAACGATTAAAACATTCCCAAACCAGAAACCGTGGATTAACGGCAGCATTCGCGTGAAACTGAAAGCGCGAACCACTGCTTTTAACCAGGGCAAGGTGACCGGAAACATGACCGAATACACACAGTGTAGCTATTCTCTCCGCAAGGCTATCAAACAGGCTAAGTCCCAGTACAGAGACAAAATTGAATCGCAATTCAACAGCTCAGACACAAGGGGTATGTGGCAGGGTCTACAGTCTATCACGGATTACAAAAAGAAAAGCAGCCCCGTCGCGGATCAGGATGTCTTGCTCCCAGACAGGCTAAATACCTTTTTTGCCCGCTTTGAGGATAATACAGTGCCACTGACACGGCCCACTACCAAAACCTGCGGGCTCTCCTTCACTGCAGCCGAGGTGAGTAAAACATTTAAACGTGTTAACCCTCGCAAGGCTGCAGGCCCAGACGGCATTCCCAGCCGCGTCCTCAGAGCATGCGCAGACCAGCTGGCTGGTGTGTTTACGGACATATTCAATCAATCCTTAGCCCAGTCTGCTGTTCCCACATGCTTCAAGAGGGCCACCATTGTTCCTGTTCCCAAGAAAGCTAAGGTAACTGAGCTAAACGACTACCGCCCCGTAGCACTCACTTCCGTCATCATGAAGTGCTTTGAGAGACTAGTCAAGGACCATATCACCTCCACCCTACCGGACACCCTAGACCCACTCCAATTTGCTTACCGACCCAATAGGTCCACAGACGACGCAATCGCAACCACACTGCACACTGCCCTAACCCATCTGGACAAGAGGAATACCTATGTGAGAATGCTGTTCATCGACTACAGCTCAGCATTTAACACCATAGTACCCTCCAAACTCGTCATCAAGCTCGAGACCCTGGGCCTCGACCCCGCCCTGTGCAACTGGGTCCTGGACTTCCTGACGGGCCGCCCCCAGGTGGTGAGGGTAGGTAACAACATCTCCACCCCGCTGATCCTCAACACTGGGGCCCCACAAGGGTGCGTTCTGAGCCCTCTCCTGTACTCCCTGTTCACCCACGACTGCGTGGCCATGCACGCCTCCAACTCAATCATCAAGTTTGCGGACGACACTACAGTGGTAGGCTTGATTACCAACAACGACGAGACGGCCTACAGGGAGGAGGTGAGGGCCCTCGGAGTGTGGTGTCAGGAAAATAACCTCACACTCAACGTCAACAAAACAAAGGAGATGATTGTGGACTTCAGGAAACAGCAGAGGGAGCTCCCCCCTATCCACATCGACGGGTCAGTAGTGGAGAAGGTGGAAAGTTTTAAGTTCCTCGGTGTACACATCACGGACAAACTGAATTGGTCCACCCACACAGACAGCGTTGTGAAGAAGGCGCAGCAGCGCCTCTTCAACCTCAGGAGGCTGAAGAAATTCGGCTTGTCACCAAAAGCACTCACAAACTTCTACAGATGCACAATCGAGAGCATCCTGTCGGGCTGTATCACCGCCTGGTACGGCAACTGCTCCGCACACAACCGTAAGGCTCTCCAGAGGGTAGTGAGGTCGGCAGAACGCATCACCCGGGGCAAACTACCTGCCCTCCAGGACACCTACACCACCCGATGTCACAGGAAGGCCATAAAGATCATCAAGGACAACAACCACCCAATCCACTACCTGTTCACCCCGCTATCATCCAGAAGGCGAGGTCAGTACAGGTGCATCCAAGCAGGGACCGAGAGACTGAAAAACAGCTTCTATCTCAAGGCCATCAGACTGTTAAACAGCCACCACTAACATTTAGCGGCCGCTGCCAACAAACTGACTCAGCTCCAGCCACCTTAAAAATGGGAATTGATGGAAATTATGTAAAAATGTACCACCAGCCACTTTAAACAATGCCACCTAATATAATGTTTACATACCCTACATTACACATCTCTTATGTATATGTATATACTGTACTCTATATCATCTACTGCATCTTGCCATCTTATGTAATACATGGACCACTAGCCACTTTAAACTATGCCACTTTATGTTTACATACCCTACAGTACTCATCTCATAGGTATATACCGTACTCTATACCATCTACTGCACCTTGCCTATGCCGTCTGTACCATCACTCATTCATATATCTTTATGTACATATTCTTTATCCCTTTACACTTGCGTGTATAAGGTAGTAGTTGCGGAATTGTTAGGTTAGATTACTTGTTGTTATTACTGCATTGTCGGAACTAGAAGCACAAGCATTTCGCTACACTCGCATTAACATCTGCTAACCATGTGTACGTGACTAATAAATTTGATTTGATTTGATTTGATTTGAACATTCCAGGACATTGTCTCAGAGACTGAGGTAGAAAATGCATGCTCCGTAGACTGTCAACCATCCTTAGTGAACTTCTAAACACTTTGCTAGAGGTTTTCTTTCACAAACGGATGTTGAACTCCACTCCAGTAACATAAAGCCATTTTCATGCTCCATCTCTTCAAGACAACATACGGTTTCCATTTCTTCCTAAAACACTATACCCTCAAAACCTCCAAGCTGTATGAAATCCTCCAACCTTTGCAGACAGGACACATACAGTACACACATTTGTTTGATTTTAGACTCCGGGCGTTTACCTTGGCAAGCTGAGCTGCCTGACTACTAGTCTTTGTTTTTCTCTATTCAAATTCGAAACACACTACAGTTGCCATAACTCAAGCCATGAGTCCCACACCACATTACATAGCAGACAAACCACTTAGGCCTGGGTAGGTTGGAAAGCTTACAAGTTAATAGATTTTACATGTGACTGGGGTCAGTCATAGTAATATCAATAACACTGTAGCCAATGTGTCAGGAGCGTCATATGTCCACTGACCTAACAACACCTAAATGACAATATGGTTGACATGATCAACATGTGCCACTATGGTGGTCCTCTTTAGCTCAGTTGGTAGACCATGGATAGCGGGTTCGATTCCCAGGACCACCCAGTGGTGAGTGAGTGAGTGAGTGAGTGATTGAGTGAATGAGTGAGTGTGTGTGTGTGTGCATGTTGGAGTGTCAGTGTATTATGCGTGAGGGTGTGGGTAGAGTCAGGGTGTCAATGCAAAAAGTCTGGGTAGCCATTTGATTAAGCTCTTTAAGCTCTAGACCCCCTCTCAACTTCAGCCCCGTCGATGTGAATGGGGCGTGCTCGGCCCTCCGTTTCCTGTACTCCACGATCAGCTCCTTTTGTCTTGCTGACATTGAGGGAGAGGTTGTTGCCCTGGCACCACACTGCCAGGTCTCTGACCTCATCCCTGTAGGCTGTCTCATCGTTGTTGGGGATCAGGCCTACCATCGTTGTGTCATTGGCAAGCTTAATGATAGTCTTGGAGTCGTGCGCGGCTACGCAGTCCTGGGCGAACAGGAAGTACAGGAGGGGACTAAGCACGAACCACTGAGGGGCCCTCGTGCTGAGGGTCAGCGTGGCGGATGTGTTTTGCCTACCCTCACCACCTGGGGGGCGGCCCGTCAGGAAGTCCATGATCCAGTTGCAGAGGGAGGTGTTTAATCCCAGGGTCCTTAGTTTAGTGATGAGCTTGGAGTCAATGAACAGCATTCTCACGCAGGTTAAAGGACAGTGTAGAGTGCAATAGATTGCGTCATCTGTGGATCTGTTGTGGCAGTATGGGAATTGGAGTGGATCCAGGGTGTCTGGGATGATGGTGGCTACAGATGTGAGTGCTGCGGATTGATAGTCATTTAGACAGTTTTCCTTAGTGTTCTTGGACACAGGGACTATGATGGTCTGCTTGAAAAATGTTGGTATTACAGACTGGGTCAGGGAGATGTTGGAAATGTCAGTGAAGACACATGCCAGCTGGACAGTGCATGCTCTGATTATGTGTCCTGGTATTCCATCTGGCTCTGCAGCCTTGTGAAAGTTAACCTGTTTAAAAAGGTCTTACTCACATCGGCTACAGAGAGTGGCATAACACAGTTGTCCGAAACAGCTGGTGCTATCATGCATGGTTCAGTGTTGCTTGCCTCGAATTGAGCATAGAAGGTATTTAGCTCATCTGGTAAAATCACGTCACTGGACAGCTTGCGTCTGGGTTTCTCTTTGTAATCTGTGATAGTTTGCAAGCCTTGCCACATCTGACTAGCGTCAGAGCCAGTGTAGAAGGATTCGATCTTGGTCCTGTATTGACACTTTGCCTGTTTGCTGGTTTGTTGGTTTGAGTAGCGGGATTTCTTATGTGTCCGGAATAGTGTCCCGCTCCTTGAAAGCTGCAGCTCTAGCCTTTAGCTCAGTGCGGACGTTGCTTGTAATTCATGGCTTCTGGTTGGGATATGTACGTACGGTCACTGTGGGGACAACATCGTAAATGCTCTTATTAATGAAGCTGGTGACAGATGTGGGAAACTCCTCAATGCCATCGGATGAATCCCAGAACATATTCGCCCCACAGGGAGAGTTTTGTATGCATCTCTGTATGTAAAGGTGATCTAGAGTTTTGTATGCATCTCTGTATGTAAAGGTGATCTAGAGTTTTGTATGCATCTCTGTATGTAAAGGTGATCTAGAGTTTTGTATGCATCTCTGTATGTAAAGGTGATCTAGAGTTTTGTATGCATCTCTGTATGTAAAGGTGATCTAGAGTTTTGTATGCATCTCTGTATGTAAAGGTGATCTAGAGTTTTTTATGCATCTCTGTATGTAAAGGTGATCTAGAGTTTTGTATGCATCTCTGTATGTAAAGGTGATCTAGAGTTTTGTATGCATCTCTGTACGTAAAGGTGATCTAGAGTTTTGTATGCATCTCTGTATGTAAAGGTGATCTAGAGTTTTGTATGCATCTCTGTATGTAAAGGTGATCTAGAGTTTTGTATGCATCTGTAAGTAAAGGTGATCTAGAGTTTTGTATGCATTTCTGTATGTAAAGGTGATCTAGAGTTTTTTCGCCTCTAGTTGCACAGTTGACATGCTGGTAGAAATTAGATAAAAAGGATTTCAGTTTTCCTGCATTAAAATCACCGGCCACTAGGAACACCGTCTCTGGATGAGCCGTTTCTTGTTTGCTTATGGCCTTTTACAGCTTGTCTTTATGCTAGCATCAGTTTGTGGTGGTATATAGACCGTTTTTTCCCGAAACTGTCTCGGTAAATAGTATGGTCTACAGCTGATCATGAGGTATTCTAATTTAGGGAGCAGAACCTCAGGACTTCCTTAATATTAGAGATCACGCACCAGCTGTTCTTAACAAAAAGGCACATGCCCCCTCCCCTGAGTTTACTCAAAGCTGCTGTTCTGTCCTGCTGATAAAGAGAAAAACTTGATAGGATAGTCTCGAACAGGTGCTCGTCCAGTTTATTCTCCAGTGATTGCACGTTCGCCAATAGAACAGAGGGTAGAGGCGGCTTATCCACGGAAACATTATGTACAAAAAAAGTTAAGAGCATCGACGAAAGAAATAGCACAGGAGCCCGTAAAACGGCCGCTATTCCCTCCAGCGCCATCTCTCTTTAGGAGTCTCGATGGGGTTATGGTAAATTGGTGTTGACGTAGCACAGTTAGGCTACTGATTGAGATAAAAGCTAGTGGCCACCAACATTCATCTCAGCTCCCTAACCATGTCCACTCAGCCTGCCTGAAGGTGTTTCCAAGATGGCCTCCCTCCCATCAAATATGGTTTCTCTGTGCTTACTGCTTACTCAGTTTGTTACAGTGCAGCAGCTCCTGTGGTGGTAGAGTGGCTGTGTGTGCCAAGGCCCACAGGTCTGTACTGTTGGCATTGCCCCAATGTGCTTTCAACATGGAATGGCACAGAGAGTTATAACCTTATGCTGCTCAGCACAAAAACAAAGCTGCTCAGAAAGTGCATGAGAGAAAAACTCTAGAGATGAACATCTGTACAGCCCAGCTAGTACTGAGGTTAAATTTGAAACTGAAGATAACCAGACTGGAATGATAGTGATGAGGTTCTCTATTCTATGATATAAAGACATATCTGCCTCTGCCCTCTACCTGCTTCATTCCTGTGTGACTTGGCAGTGAGCTCTGGCCAGCATACCTTGGTTTTACCTGTGCTGAGTACAACCAGACTACCAAGTTAAATCACAAACAGACAGCTTTTAACACATAGGTAAAATACTTCCCATCACTCAAACATAGACAACCAGTATTTATGTATGTAAACATTCATAAATTCTAAACAATAATCAAATAAATAAATGGTCAAATATAGCAACAAGGGAATTTCAGTCAGCGAGAAAAGGTATTTGAGATGGAGGGAGGGAAAAAAAGACCGAGAGCAAGGAAACAAAATAATAATATTGCCAGGGAAAGAGAGGAGTGGAACAAGTGGTGGTGTACTGACGATAGAGATGAAACAGGGCCGTAAGCATTTCCATACTAAGTGGAGGGACGTTATTAAGCTGGAACCGAGCGAGAACGCTGATAGCGATATACAGTGCATTCGGAAAGTATTCAGACCCCAAGAATTTTTACACATTTTGTTTTATGTTACAGCCTTATTCTAAAATGTATTGAATTGTTTCCCCCCCCTCAATCAATACACAATACCCTATAATGACAAAGTAAAAACAGGTTCTTAGAAATGTTTGCAAACGTATTAAAAATAAAAAACTGAAATATCACATTTACATAAGTATTCAGACCCTTTACTCAGTACTTTGTTGAAGTACCTTTTGCAGCGATTACAGCCTTGTCATAGCTGTATTTGGGGAGTTTCTTCCATTCTTCGCTGCACATCTATTTTCAGGTCTTGCGAGAGATGTTCGATCGGGTTCAAGTCCAAGCTCTAGCTGGGTCACTCATTCAGAGACTCCTGCGTTGTCTTGGCTGTGTGCTTAGGGTCATTGTCCTGTTAGGTGAACCTTCGCCCCAGTCTGAGGTCCTGAGCTGTTACAAATCCCTTTGGCCCGACAGTCTAGGGGGGATGGTAATGGGACCCGTAACACAACTCATGCAAATTATAGTAGTGAAAACGTAACAGTGAGAACAAATAACACAGACAACTTAATTACCGTCAAACACTAAATGTTTATTTATAAACACACGGTAAATGGGGGGGAAGCAGGAAAAGGGGCTGAGCGGGACCCAAGGAATGAAAGAATAATAATTCAAAAACACCCCTAAGCTAGACTAGCCTACTTCACAAACAGCTAACTAACTAACCAAAAATACAGGGGGTGGTCCGCCCAGTTCTAACTAGTGTTTTTAACAATGTTTAACTACGGGTAGTGTAGCCCAAGGGCGACTTGTCTGGTTACCCCCTTTTCCCACCATCAAACAAACACTCAAACACCATAACCAAAACAATACTCACAGGTGGGGACAAAGTGACATGCAGATGCAAAACACACAAGCGATCTACAGACAGAAGGCATGTTACAAAGAGATTGAGCTGGGGAGAAAACAACTGACAGGGGTTTTAAACCAAGGGAAAGGGACTGTGATTGGGTAAGGGAATAGGAGCAGGTGTCTTCCGATTAGCGACTGATTGATGACTGATTGGGGAATGATTATTGTCACCTGTGAGTAGGGGAGAAGGAGAGAAAAGAAATACACACAGGATACACACAGAACACTTGTATCCGTAACACCCCCACCATTAAAAGTGCAACCCTAGTGATTGCGAACACATTTACAAAACATATAAACATCATTATTTTTCTATCAGGCGTTTGAAGCACATAATCAGTTTCACTTAATTTCTTCTCAATGAAATAAGGACCAGAGAAACGAGCTGACAGTGAAGATCCTGGAACAGGCAATAACACCAGTACTTGGTCACCTGGCCGTAGTGGACGAGAAACAGCCTCTTTATCATAGTGTCTTTTCATGCTCCTTTGGGAGGAAGACAGAGCTTCCTTTGCAAGAGCACAGGCTTGGTGTAGGCTCTCCCGAAAGCGACTAACGTAGTCCAACACATTTTCATCTCCTGTACACAACTCTTGGGACAAAAACTGTTCTTTAAGAACTTTCATTGGTCCTCTCACTGTGTGACCAAACACTAGTTCAGCCGGGCTGAAACCCAGGGACTCCTGTACAGTTTCACGAGCAGCAAACAAAACTAGAGGAACTCCCTCATCCCAATCTTTCTCAGATTCCAAACAATATTTACGTAGCATAGACTTCAACGTCTGATGCCAACGTTCAAGTGCACCCTGAGACTCTGGGTGATAGGCGCTTGACACACGGTGCGTAATTGACAAGGATTTTAACACCTGCTTGAAAAACTTTGTACCACCTTAGGTAATCCGAATGTCGTGAAGAATTTAATTAAGGCTTTACTCACTACCGGGGCTGTAATCCTTCACAGAGGAATGGCCTCGGGGTATCTTGTTGCCATACACATAATTGTCAACAGAAACTGGTTACCCGATTTTGTCTTCGGTAACGGTCCAACACAATCAACCACCACATGTTCGAATGGTTCACCTATGACAGGTATTGGACAAAGAGGAGCGGGAGGAATAACCTGATTTGGTTTTCCTGTTATCTGACATGTGTGGCATGTACGACAGTACTGAGCCACATCTTGTTTTAAACCTGGCCAAAAGAAATGGCGAAGAATCCGATCATAAGTTTTTGTGATTCCTAAATGACCAGACCACTGGTGATCATGAGCAAGGGATAACACATTTTGTCGAAAGGCTGTAGGAACCACTATTTGGTAAACAGCATTCCAATCTCCGCCCGCGTCATCATGGGATGTCCATTTACGCATGAGGAGATTACCATCAATGAAGTAAGCCACGTTTTTCTTCTTTACCTCTTCCAATGAGACAACACTAGAAAAACATTTAGCAAGCTTGGTGTCAACCTTTTGGTTAGCAACCAGCTGCTCACGAGTGACTGGTAACTGTATTGCATCAGCAATAAGTTCAACATTCTTCGCTTCTTTCCTGGGCTGTTTGTCAGAGGTGATCAGCTTCCCAGAGGTAGCGCACAACCCATCCTCTTGATCATCCTCTTTGAACAGAACAGTGTTCGACAAATCTATCACGTCACTCTCTTGTCGTGCCTGAGCACGAGTGACAGCACAAGCAGGGAACACATGTGGATAACTCTGTGCCAGCTCATTGGAGAGAGAGTGGTCACTTTTATCCAATACGGGTACTACCTTTCCTCTGGCAATATCGTTACCCATTATAAAGGTCACACCTTTTACTGGCAACATGGGACGTACCCCCACTCTGAATATTCCACTGATTAACTCAGAGTGTACTTTCACAAAGTGCAATGGCACTGGGACAAAACCCATTTCTATACCCTGAACTAACACACTGGAACCACAGTATGTATCGTCGGATAAGGGCAACACATCAGACAATATAAACGACTGCGCCGCACCAGTATCTCTAAGGATTTTAACCGGACGCTGAGACGCTTCGTCATTCGCTAGGGACACAAACCCCTCGAAAATGAACGGTTCATAACTACGGTCGGGAACTGGGACTTTCAAAATACATTTACCCTTAGGCACCTGTTTCGTTTCAGACCTCACAACCGTACGAATTAGACCAACACCTGTTGGTGGCTTGGCACGAAGAGGCATCCCTTGTTTACGTTTTAGCAGGAAGCAATCATTAATCATATGTCCCACCTTATGACAATAGAAACAGGGACGCTCATTTTTCTGGCGTGCTTGATATACTGCTGGCCGACTAGGGCTATAAGTACGCAATTCTGTAACTCTACTCTCAGTATGAGCCGAAAACACACTCTTGTGCGTCAACACAAACTCGTCTGCCAACACAGACGTTTCTGACAGGGAGGATACTTTCTGTTCGTTTAGGTACACTACAATGCGTTCAGGTAAGCAATTTTTAAACTCTTCCAACAAAATTAACTCCCGGAGAGAGTTAAAATCAGTTACCTTGCTAGCAGCATGCCATTTATCAAACAGATTTCCCTTCTCTCTAGCAAATTCCACATAAGTCTTACTAGAAGACTTCTTATGAGACCTAAATCTCTGTCGGTATGCCTCAGGCACAAGCTCATAGGCGCGAAGAACAGTAGCTTTGACCACTTCATAATTTAAACTGTCTTCAAGAGGTAGCGCTGACAAAACCTCTTGGGCTTTACCAGTTAATTTACACTGAAGTAATAGGCACCATACCTCTTTAGGCCATTTCAAGGCTACGGCTATACGTTCAAATACACAAAAATAGGAGTCAACCTCTGACTCTCTGAACAAAGGTACCAAGGCAATCTGCCTACTAATGTCAAAAGTGTTGGGAGCTCTAGTTGGTGAGGACGGCTCACTAACAGTCACTGCAGGAACGAAGGCTAGCCTCGCTGTCTCTGCCTCCAGTTCCATCTGGCGCATTTTTAACTCCATCTGCCGCTGTTCTCGTTCTTTTTCTGCCTCAATTTTACACATCTCCAAATCTAACTGCCGCTGTTCTCGTTCTGCCTCAATTTTACACATCTCCAACTGGAGAGTCTCTCGCCTAATTTGGGCTCTCTCTTCCGCCTCCAGTTGGAACTGTATTGACCGGACATCCCTCCTGGTATCACCGGTTGACTGTGGGGAGAGTGGATCAAAACAGGGCAATGTGGCTGGAGCTTTAGCCTCGCCCTCAGACACCACTGGGCTTAGAGGAGCAGCAACATCCCCTACAGGGGTAGTAGGCTCAGGCAGCGGTAATACAAGCACCTGTTCTTCCAACAAAACATTCAACACTAGTTGTTTAACCTCCGCTTTAACTACATTCTGTGGAATCAATACTGAATAATGGTCAGCCAAGGTCATTAAATCAACTCTACAACACCTATCAAAAACCTCCCACGAAGGGTTATCCAAAAAGGACTTCAAATCAAATGTAGCCATTTTTAAATACTACACAGAGCCAACAAATAGCAAACACTAATTCTACTTTAGCTATAATGTTCAACACTGAACTAGACCACTAAAACAATCTGCACAAGCAGTATGGGTGTCAGTAATGACAGATCCCGGATGAGCCCCCACTTATGTTACGAATCCCTTTGGCCCGACAGTCTAGGGGGGATGGTAATGGGACCATCCCCCATAGTTCTAACTAGTGTTTTTAACAATGTTTAACTACGGGTAGTGTAGCCCAAGGGCGACTTGTCTGGTTACCCCCTTTTCCCACCATCGAACAAACACTCAAACACCATAACCAAAACAATACTCACAGGTGGGGACAAAGTGACATGCAGATGCAAAACACACAAGCGATCTACAGACAGAAGGCATGTTACAAAGAGATTGAGCTGGGGAGAAAACAACTGACAGGGGTTTTAAACCAAGGGAAAGGGACTGTGATTGGGTATGGGAATAGGAGCAGGTGTCTTCCGATTAGCTACTGATTGATGACTGATTGGGGAATGATTATTGTCACCTGTGAGTAGGGGAGAAGGAGAGAAAAGAAATACACACAGGATACACACAGAACACTTGTATCCGTAACATGAGCGCTCTGAAGAAGGTTTTCATCAAGGATCTCCCTGTACTTTTCTCCATTCATCTTTCCCTCGATCCTGACTAGTCTCCCAGTCCCTGCCACTGAAAAACATACCCACAGCATGATGCTGCCACCACCATGCTTCACCGTAGGAATGGTGCCAGGTTTCCGCCAGACGTGACACTTGGCATTCAGGCCAAAGAGTTCAATCTTGATTTCATCAGACCAGAGAATGTTTCTCATGGTCTGAGTCCTTTAGGTGCCTTTTGGCAAACTGATGACAGTGGGCTGTCATGTGCCTTTTACTGAGGAGTGGCTTCCATCGGGCCACTCTACCATAAAGGCCTGATTGGTGGAGTGCTGGTTGTCCTTCTGGAAGGTTCTCCCGTCTCCACAGAGGAACTCTGGAGCTCTGTCAGAGTGACCATTGTGTTCTTGGTCACCTCCCTGACCAAGGCCCTTCTCCCCCGATTGCTCAGTTTGGCTGGGCGGCCAACTCTAGGAAGAGTCTTGGTGGTTCTTAACTTCTTCCATTTAAGAATGATGGAGGCCACTGTGTTCTTGGGGACCTTCAATGCTGCAGATATTTTTTGGTACTCTTCCCCTTCCCCATATCTGTGCCTCGGAGCTCTCGGACTATTCCTCCGACCTTGTGGCTTGGATTTTGCTCTGACATGCACTGTCAACTGTGGGACCTTAAATAGACAGGTGTGTGCCTTTCCAAATCATGTCCAATCAATTGAATTTACCACAGGTGGACTCCAATCAATGGAAGGATGATCAATGGGAACAGGATGCACCTGAGTTCGATTTTGAGTGTCATAGTAAAGGGTATGAATACTTCTGTAAATAAGGTATCTGTTTTTTATTTTTTATTAAATTTGCAAAAATTTCTAAAAACCTGTTTTCACTTTTTCGTTATGCGGTATTGTGTGTAGATTACTGATGATATTTTTTTATTGAATCCATTTTAGAATAAGGATGTAACATAACAAAATGTGTAAGCAGTTAAAGGGTCTGAATACCTCCCGAATGCACTGTACCTTCAGCCTCAGATAACACACACACACACGTATCCAGACTGTTGATCCCTCAGCGTCTCTCTCCGTTTATTTCCAGTCCTCTCCACCACTTGGCCTTTGCACCTTTTTCTAACTTTATTTTATTTTAGCATTATAATATTTTCCCTCGTATTGCCGAACCCATTTTCTTTTAACTTGTTTATTGAACACAGTGATTTGTTTTTCATGGTCAAAAGTTCACAATGTTAAATGAAAAACTGGCAAATTGTAATTCTCTCTGTGTTGAGATTAAAACTAAGACAACATCTGGTAGCTCTCTTAACCTACAAATAATACATTTTGCATACCACAAGAATTAAATTCGCTTTTCTTACTGTGATAAATGTGACAACCAAGAACTAAGTTCATATTTTGGGTCAAATGATCTAATTTAAGAGCTCCTAAATATTTTTGAAAATCAAGCAATAACAAGAAGTTCTTACTTTTGCTAAACTGAGCAATGTGACCTCTACTTGAGCTTTGGGAAGTGGGGTATTTTTTCTCCCAGCCCAAAATACAGACATGAGGTAAGCTTTGATTACAGGGAGATTTGATTACTGTTGACATATTTCAGCCCTTTTTCTGCACCCCATCATCAGGAGGGGAAAGTGAAAGGGGAAGGGAGAGACAGAGAGAGAGGGGAAGAAGGAGATCGAGAGTAGCTGAGAGATGAAGAGGAATGAAGAAAAACCAAAAGATTGTGCCTTCGTGACAGTCAAGTTTTCAACCACCAGGAAAAGCTCTTCTGAGATTTGCGAATCCTGTTTGCTCTATGCAGAGCCCCAAATTCTTCTGATTTCACCCATTGACGGCTCTGCGCAGACCTTCTTTTTTTATAAGGAGCACGTGCCAAGTTGAAAAAATATATTAAAGCTAGAATTCTTAGTTTTTCTAGGCGCACTGGTGCTCCTAAATAAAAATTCCAGGTTTCACAGCAAAATGTTTTGGCGCATATGCCAGTAAAATGTTTGCACTGTAGAGCCCTGGGGAAGAACCTTCCTAATAGTGACCAATAAATCACACTGACTTAGCTATTCTACCTAAGTCATTCATGGTAAGTGATGGTAAATCAACCATCATTGTGCCAACAAAACACATAATGCAATTGTGTTACTTATTACAATCATATAATGGGTTTTCCTGAATACATTCTTACAGGTGTGCAGGTTTCAAGGTTTTATGTGGTCATTTCCTGATGTTGGATGGCAGCAACTCCTGATGTTGGTTTGTTTCCCGTGTTAAGCCTAGCTTCCTGTTCTGCACCAGGTTATGAGACTGGAGGCTCTTCCTCAGTATTTAAAAAAAAAAAAAAATTCACCTTTATTTAACCAGGTAGGCTAGTTGAGAACAAGTTCTCATTTACAACTGGGACCTGGCCAAGATAAAGCAAAGCAGTGTGAACAGACAACAACACAGACTTACACATGGAGTAAACAATAAACAAGTCAATAACATAGTAGGGGAAAAAAAAGAAAAAAAAAGAGAATCTATATACAATGTGTGCAAAAGGCATGAGGAGGTAGGCAATAAATAGGCCATAGGAGCGAATAATTACAATTTAGCAGATTAACACTGGGGTGATAAATCATCAGATGATCATGTGCAAATAGAGATACTGGTGTGCAAAAGAGCAGAAAAGTAAAGTAAATAAAAACAGTATGGGGATGAGGTAGGTAAATTGGGTGGGCTATATACCGATGGATTATGTACAGCTGCAGCGATCGGTTAGCTGCTCAGATAGCAGATGTTTAAAGTTGTTGAGGGAGATAAAAGTCTCCAACTTCAGAGATTTTTGCAATTCGTTCCAGTCGCGAAAGGCGGCCAAATGAGGTTTTGGCTTTAGGGATGATCAGTGAGATACACCTGCTGGAGCGCGTGCTACGGGTGGGTGTTGCCATCGTGACCAGTGAACTGAGATAAGGCGGCGCTTTACCTAGCATAGCCTTGTAGATGACCTGGAGCCAGTGGGTCTAACGACGAACATGCAGCGAGGGCCAGCCGACTAGAGCATACAGATCGCAGTGGTGGGTGGTATAAGGTGCTTTAGTAACAAAACGGATGGCACTGTGATAAACTGCATCCAGTTTGCTGAGTAGAGTATTGGAAGCTATTTTGTAGGTGACGTCGCCGAAGTCGAGGATCAGTAGGATAGTCAGTTTTACTAGGGTAAGTTTGGCGGCGTGAGTGAAGGAGGCTTTGTTGCGAAATAGAAAGCCGACTCTCGATTTAATTTTGTATTGGAGATGTTTGATATGAGTCTGGAAGGAGAGTTTGCAGTCTAGCCAGACACCTAGGTACTTATAGATGTCCACATATTCTAGGTCGGAATCATCCAGGGTGGTGATGCGAGTCGGGCGTGCGGGTGCAGGCAGCGACCGGTTGAAAAGAATGCATTTGGTTTTACTAGCATTTAAGAGCAGTTGGAGGCCACGGAAGGAGTGTTGTATGGCATTGAAGCTCGTTTGGAGGTTAGATAGCACAGTGTCCAAGGAAGGGACAGAAGTATACAGAATGGTGTCGTCTGCGTAGAGGTGGATCAGGGAATCGCCCGCAGCAAGAGCGACATCATTGATATATACAGAGAAAAGAGTCGGCCCGAGAATTGAACCCGGTGGTACCCCCATAGAGACTGCCAGAGGACCGGACAACATGCCCTCCGATTTGACACACTGAACTCTGTCTGCGAAGTAGTTGGTGAACCAGGCAAGGCAGTCATTAGAAAAACCGAGGCTACTGAGTCTGCCGATAAGAATATGGTGATTGACAGAGTCGAAAGCCTTAGCCAGGTCGATGAAGACGGCTGCACAGTACTGTCTTTTATCGATGGCGGTTATGATATCGTTTAGTACCTTGAGCGTGGCTGAGGTGCACCCGTGACCGGCTCGGAAACCGGATTGCACAGCGGAGAAGGTACGGTGGGATTCGAGATGGTCAGTGATCTGTTTGTTGACTTGGCTTTCGAAGACCTTAGATAGGCAGGGCAGGATGGATATAGGTCTGTAACAGTTTGGGTCCAGGGTGTCTCCCCATTTGAAGAGGAGGATGACCGCGGCAGCTTCCCAATCCTTGGGGATCTCAGATGATACGAAGGAGAGGTTGAACAGGCTGGTAATAGGGGGTGCGACAATGGCGGCGGACAGTTTCAGAAATAGAGGGTCCAGATTGTCAAGCCCAGCTGATTTGTACGGGTCCAGGTTTTGCAGCTCTTTCAGAACATCTGCTATCTGGATTTGGGTAAAGGAGAAGCTGGGGACGCTTGGGCGAGTAGCAGCGGGGGGGGCGGAGCTGTTGGCCAAGGTTGGAGTAGCCAGGAGGAAGGCATGGCCAGCCGTTGAGAAATGCTTGTTGAAGTCTTCGATTATCACAGATTTATCGGTGGTGACCGTGTTACCTAGCCTCAGTGCAGTGGGCAGCTGGGAGGAGGTGCTCTTGTTCTCCATGGACTTTACAGTGTCCCAGAACTTTTTGGAGTTAGAGCTACAGGATGCAAATTTCTGCTTGAAAAAGCTGGCCTTTGCTTTCCTGACTGACTGCGTGTATTGGTTCCTGACTTCCCTGAACAGTTGCATATCGCGGGGACTATTCGATGCTATTGCAGTTCGCCACAGGATGTTTTTGTGCTGGTCGAGGGCAGTCAGGTCTGGAGAGAACCAAGGGCTATATCTGTTCTTAGTTCTGCATTTTTTGAACGGAGCATGCTTGTCTAAGATGGTGAGGAAGTTACTTTTAAAGAATGACCAGGCATCCTCAACTGACGGGATGAGGTCAATATCCTTCCAGGATACCCGGGCCAGGTCTATTAGAAAGGCCTGCTCGCAGAAGTGTTTTAGGGAGCGTTTGACAGTGATGAGGGGTGGTCGTTTGACCGCGGACCCGTAGCGGATACAGGCAATGAGGCAGTGATCGCTGAGATCCTGATTGAAGACAGCAGAGGTGTATTTGGAGGGCAAGTTGGTCAGGATAATGTCAATTAGGGTGCCCATGTTTACGGATTTAGGGTTGTACCTGGTGGGTTCCTTGATGATTTGTGTGAGATTGAGGGCATCTAGCTTAGATTGTAGGACTGCCGGGGTGTTAAGCATATCCCAGTTTAGGTCACCTAACAGAACAAACTCTGAAGCTAGATGGGGGGCGATCAATTCACAGATGGTGTCCAGGGCACAGCTGGGAGCTGAGTGGGGTCGGTAGCAGGCGGCAACAGTGAGAGACGTATTTCTGGAGAGATTAATTTTTAAAATTAGAAGTTCGAACTGTTTGGGCATAGACCTGGAAAGTATGACAGAACTTTGCAGGCTATCTCTGCAGTATATTGCAACTCCTCCCCCTTTGGCAGTTCTATCTTGACGGAAAGTGTTATAGTTGGGTATGGAAATCTCAGAATTTTTGGTGGCCTTCCTAAGCCAGGATTCAGACACGACAAGGACATCAGGGTTGGCAGAGTGTGCTAAAGCAGTGAGTAAAACAATCTTAGGGAGGAGGCTTCTGATGTTGACATGCATGAAACCAAGGCTTTTTCGATCACAGAAGTCAACAAATGAGGGTGCCTGGGGACATGCAGGGCCTGGGTTTACCTCCACATCACCCGAGGAACAGAGGAGTAGTAGGATGAGGGTGCGGCTAAAGGCTATCAAAACTGGTCACCTAGAGCGTTGGGGACAAGGAATAAAAGGAGCAGATTTATGGGCGTGGTAGAATATATTCAGGGCATAATGTGCAGACAGGGGTATGGTGGGGTGCGGGTACAGCGGAGGTAAGCCCAGGCACTGGGTGATGATAAGAGAGGTTGTATCTCTGGACATGCTGGTTATAATGGGTGAGGTCACCGCATGTGTGGGAGGTGGGACAAAGGAGGTATCAGAGGTATTAGGAGTGGAACTATGGGCTCCATTGAAAACTGAAACAATGATAACTAACCCGAACAACAGTATACAAGGCATATTGATATTTGAGAGAGACATATAGTAAGGCATAAAGTAATCGCAGGTCTTGATTGGGAGAGCTAGCTAAAACAACAGGTGAGACAACAGCAGCTAGTCAGCTAACACAACAACAGCAGGTAAAATGGCGATGACTAGGCAGAGAGGGTCGGATTAACTACACACAGAACCTGAGTTAAAACACAGGGCCGACAGATAAACACAAATAAACAGAATGGAGTACCGTGATTAATGGACAGTCCAGCAGGCATCAGCTATGTAGCCAAGTGATCGTAGTGTCCAGGGGGGAGCAGTGGATGGAACAGGGAGGCCGTCACCACGCTAGCACGCGGCGTTTAAAGTTAGTAGCCCGGGGGTGGTCTGCTCAGACGGAGGCCGGTTGAGGGCACAGCGGATGGAGTATTCGTCGGCAGACTGATTAGCTGGTTAGCTACTGGAGGTTCTTGAAAGTGTTCCAAAGTTAAAAATAATAGCGATTCCGTATCACATTGGGTGAGGCAGGTTACCGGAAGGTATAATCGAATTAAAAATCGAAAAGAGATAGAAAAATAAATTAAAATATATACAAAAAATACGAAAATACAAAAGTACAAGGGAGGACGAACAAAAACACGCATACACTGCTACGCCATCTTGGATTTATCTTAGAGCAATGGGTGCCCCCTCACACACAAAAGCAACCTCGCACAAACCCACACTATCATACATGCATGGACGAAAACAGATTAAAGGGCTCAGAGCTTATAGCGCTGATCCCTGGGACATCAACGGAGATTTCACACATTTTCAATGGGGGGAGGGGGGTTGTGGTGCATGACCAGGCTCACATGCTGACCAGACCGGACACGTCGCGTGCGCGAGCGTCGCAAAATAAATTTAGAAATCCATGTTATTAAATTATTGCACCCACACTGCTTGCGCGTGGCAACGAGCGTCTGCGACACCGAGGGCTAAAATAGACGTGCCATCTCCTCATTGGTTATACCCACATGGGTGACTGAAAGACAAACTTTGTTGCCATTTGTCGTGGTAATACAATGAAAGTTTAGATGCGATCACCATATAAGTTCAAAGATGAAAAAGCCTGGAAGGAGGAGAGATGACTAGAAACGATTCGGTTAGCGGTTTTATGTGTGGATTAATTGTCGGAGTAGATGTCCTTGTGCATTTCAGGTAAAATAACAACTCAATGTTTATATCCCAGGACAAATTAGCTAGCAACAGCAAGCTAGCTAAATAGGACAAATGAACGTTAGCTAGCAAGTGCAAGCTAGCTAGCTAAATTGCCATACATGTTTAATGCTTTTCGAGCTGTCCCCCAATTAATGTCATTGGTTCAGAGTTTGTTTTGATATTTTAACCTGCGTGTCGTGATCGCGTTTGGTGTGGGGGGGCAAAATAAATGTATGCACGATAGCGCACGATGGCGCACGCGTGCAGCCGGTTTGGGTTTCGTGTCAGAGTTAGGGTTAGGTTTCATCCTCGAAAGGGTCTGATAAAGATCTACCCCAAGCACAACTATTCCTGACTTTATTATCCTAGTAAAGTTATATTTATATTACAACCCCTACACCCAACACACACACACACCCAACACACCCACAGACTAATACACACACCTGAACCACTGTGTGATGACCTCTGTACAGTCAGATCAGGCTATGAATTGCTGTGTTCTGAGGATCAAGTGGCCCAACTCCAGCCCCGAACAGCTGCTCTGATCCTTCATGGAAATAAACAACTGATACTTTCTCTCCCTCTGTGTGTGTGTGTGTGTGTGTGTGTGTATGTGTGTGTGTGTGTGTGTGTGTGTGTGTGTGTGTGTGTGTGTGTGTGTGTGTGTGTGTGTGTGTGTGTGTGTGTGTGTGTGTGTGTGTGTGTGTGTGTGTGTGTGTGTGTGTGTGTGTGTGTGTGTGTGTGTGTGTGTAGGATGATGTCAGTGTGTCTCACATTCCTGCCAGTGTTTCACAGCTCCTTTCCTCTATCTTATCTCCAACACCTTTCTCTGAGTCTTTAAACCTCAGCCAAAATGCAGGGAATAAAACCTATTCACTGTAGGATGGCGAAACTGGTTAAGAACCATATTGCAGGCTGTCTGTGGCATTCCATTTCCACAAGGCAAATCTCCCAGTTCCTTAACTTGCTGGCTACTAGTCTCCCAGTCCCAGCTGTGACAGAGGCTGTGGTATTGGGTCTGGGTCTGTAGGAGGCAGGATGCATTCAGCCAGACAGGCCCAGCTGTGATAGAGGCTGTGGTATTGGGTCTGGGTCTGTAGGAGGCAGGATGCATTCAGCCAGACAGGCCCAGCTGTGATAGAGGCTGTGGTATTGGGTCTGGGTCTGTAGGAGGCAGGATGCATTCAGCCAGACAGGCCCAGCTGTGATAGAGGCTGTGGTATTGGGTCTGGGTCTGTAGGAGGCAGGATGCATTCAGCCAGACAGGCCCAGCTGTGATAGATGCTGTGGTATTGGGTCTGGGTCTGTAGGAGGCAGGATGCATTCAGCTAGACAGGCCCAGCTGTGATAGAGGCTGTGGTATTGGGTCTGGGTCTGTAGGAGGCAGGATGCATTCAGCCAGACAGGCCCAGCTGTGATAGAGGCTGTGGTATTGGGTCTGGGTCTGTAGGAGGCAGGATGCATTCAGCTAGACAGGCCCAGCTGTGATAGAGGCTGTGGTATTGGGTCTGGGTCTGTAGGAGGCAGGATGCATTCAGCCAGACAGGCCCAGCTGTGATAGAGGCTGTGGTATTGGGTCTGGGTCTGTAGGAGGCAGGATGCATTCAGCCAGACAGGCCCAGCTGTGATAGAGGCTGTGGTATTGGGTCTGGGTCTGTAGGAGGCAGGATGCATTCAGCCAGACAGGCCCAGCTGTGATAGAGGCTGTGGTATTGGGTCTGGGTCTGTAGGAGGCAGGATGCATTCAGCCAGACAGGCCCAGCTGTGATAGAGGCTGTGGTATTGGGTCTGGGTCTGTAGGAGGCAGGATGCATTCAGCCAGACAGGCCCAGCTGTGGCAGTTTGTTCACACTCCAAAGGGTTCGCTGAAGACGGGCTCGTAAAGCAGGCTGAGTAGCTGCTCTAGCTGGCTGTTAGGGCCTGGACTTCTCCTCTAAACATTTTCATAGGGCCTGTGTTTTTAGAAGTCTGTAGGCAGTTCCTAGCCAATCTCCCCGGCACCATCTTTTATGGCCTAGGGATTTACTGGTTTACAGTGACACTGTGCAGAGTCACATTGCTGCTACTTTGAGGTCCCAGTAGGCCGATGACTGCAAATGATGTGTTGGCCAGCTCTGGTCCATTTACACAGGCAGGGATACAGTGTGTGATTAGAATAAAAACAGTTGGTGGCTTATCACCAAATGTTACTTAATTCAGTCACAATTCATATGAACACTATGGCTTGAAAATATGAATATCACAAATAGTGTATGTGCCTCCTCCTTATTATGGTGTGCAGAACATTGCGTGACGTCTCTGTATTACCCTAATCATCTCATGACTTGATCGTAAAGTTGTAAAAGTTCATGGAAACCACACCTTGAGTGGACGCACTTTGTAGTCTGCAGTGCTACGAGGAGAACAATGACGACATAACATTCCTTACGTTTCTGTGGTAATGTTCTGGAACTGAGGCCAGCGCAGCAGAGCAGCGTTTTCACTCCTACATCACCCATTCCTAGCAGCACCCTCAAGTACCAATGGGACATTATCTGGCAACCCTGGACATGAAACGGGGTAATTTTGGCCAAAATAGAGTAAGAGCAGCTCGGAGAACAAGCCATGCAACCACTGCCTACCCAGCAAGGCTGAGAGACCTCCTTGAGTCCCATTTTATGATTAATCAACCCCACGTCAGTGTTCAAGAGCCTGATCTGCCATCCTCAATAATCCTTCTTTAGTCTAAATCACTAGATCAAGGTCGGCTGGATAATTGATATTGTCTGTCGACATTTTCTGCCAAAGAGTAATAGTAGTGATATGGCAAGAGATGGACTTGATCCTAACCCAGGGGTGGGCAACATACGGCCCGAGGGCCGGATCTGGCCCGCGAGCCCATTCAATCTGGCCTGCGAGAGGTTGCAGATAAAATAAAATAAAAATTGTTCCAAAAAAACAATATTTGTGGCCCTCCCCTGAATTCTTAAAATCCTGATGTGGCCCTTGAGTCGAAATGATTGCCCACCCTTGTCCTAACCTCTTCAGAGTGGAGAGTACCACCAGTGATGGGTTGGTAGGGTGTCTCGTTTTTAGCTGGGAAGAGGGTCTAAATCAATGAGAGTGAAACAAGTGAATTGATTATATTTCGTCATAACGTAATAAAGTTTTCTGGGTTCCTCCATTCAAATCACAAACATGTCCTGGGCTTGTCCCAGGGCTAGGACTCTTTCAAGCCTGTAGCAGTGCATATGGCACAGGGCAAAGGACACAGCCCATGTCATGGGGCATCCAGTGAAAACTTGCCGCTCCAGCCCAGGCAGCGGTGGCCAGGGAACACATAGTGTTATTGTAAGCTGCTATGGGATGCTGGGTAAATATTTAGTCAAGGAGAAGGAACAGTAATAAATTAAAGAGCTTTTACTCAATCTCTCTGAGCCTGCTGTTACAGCCATGCAGCAGGCGGGGCAAGGCTCTGGGCTCTGCTAGGGCTGCTGGCAGGACAGGAATCAAGCTGCAGAAAACTCTGTAGTATCACTCAAGTCACAGACGGAGTGAGAAAATCTCTTGGTCTCGTAAACACGCATGCATGTCTACTAGTAGTGACCAAATGTGAAACTAAAAGCATGACTGCTATAGATACAGTATAATCAAAGGTTCATGGATCGTTATAATAAAAATAAATACTTTGAAAATGTGTGTATATAGGAGGTTTTAACCTCAAAACAGTAATCTGTCTGAGCCCTGCTCCTACCTGTTCTGACTCACTGCACAGAGAGCCTGCGGATATCAGGCCTGCCTGTCACGGTCTCACATACCTCCCCTAGCACTAAATAACTGTCACATCACACACACACTACTATTAACACACATTCAGAGCTACTCAACCCTGTCTACAGAAAGGTCCTCAGAGAAAGGGAGGGATGGAGGGAGCTGGTGGAGGGGTAAGGGAAAACCCATATTGTCGCTGTCTGATGAAATCCTTGTAACTACATTTTTGCAAATTTTCATTTATTTTTTTACATTTATTGAAAGCAGTAACTCCCCTAAATGTACTGCGAATGTTTCATGACTCTAGAACCAATAACATGTATTCAAAATAGCTTCTGAAGTTACATGATCCCTTGTGGTGATCCTCGTGTGGCTCAGTTGGTAGAGAATGCAGCTTGCAGTGTTGTGGGTTTGATTCCCACAGGGGACCAGTATGAAAAATGTATGCTCTCACTACTGGTAGTTGCTCTACTCAGAGCGTCAATTAAAATGTAAAAAATAAAACAAATAACTACGTTTGTTAATAGGAAAATATGTTTTTTTCCCTGAAAAGTCCCGTTTTGGAGATGGGGTTATCAGACAGCGACAGTATGCTCTGTATTATCTCATAACATTTTTTCAACCAATTACAACTCTCCAGTTGTACAGTATCTGTTAGCAAGGCAGACAAGCCTGAATGACGGTAATCATCATTGAAATTTGGATTAATGTTGTCCTGATTTTGTTTGTTAATCGTAAATAGGAGGGAGGGGAAAAAAACTAAGCAAAAGCCAACATGGGAAAATAAAAAGACAAAATGACAGTTTGAGTCCAGCATTGGATACTAGAGTACTTTGTGAATAGCCTACTCTGGTGGGAAAATAAGCCTTATGAAATTTGGCAATAAGCACAGCGGAAATGGCCATAACTAGGAGGATATCAAACCGGAGTGACGTCCTGATGTTCTGACACCTCAAGCTTAAAGATATGGTTTTGCCAGGTCTTGAGCCCCCCCACCCCCTCCCACTTGGAGAGTCAGGTCTGTCTGTGACAGCTGTGAGTGAGGAAGTGAGTGATAGACTGCCAAACCTGCTCTATCCACTGATCCCTCCACAGGAAACTGTGGCGTGTAATTTCCTCCCACCACCACGACACTGACCAGAGACGTGTCACCCACCGGCCGCAAAATCCCCCAGGCAGGGAGGATCATGGGAAGATGGCTGGGCAGGGCTTGGAGAGTCTGGGAAGAGGAGAAGTGAAGATGTGACTGAGCCGGCAGACAAGGCCTGTTTCTCCTCAGTCCGTACTCCGTAGCCAGACAGGAAACTCTACTCCATGAGAACAACTAGACTCAAGCAGATCGACTCATACTCAAGTGCTGAATGCTATGAGTAGGGCTTTGCGGTGACCATATTACCACCACACCGGAAGTCATGAGTCATGACCGCAGTCAAATTCCACGTGACCGCTGAGTCATGGCAAACTCTTCTTATACACTCTGGACATGCGTTGGTAAGCACAGCGGAAGTACCCAACTCGTTAACGACCATCAGGTCGCTAACGGCCTGGTACTCAGTGCTTTATTGGCCCTCTAACCACTGACATCAACGCAAACGCAATTGAAAATCACAAACACTCATCAAAACAGTATCATGCTTTTAAAACTCACCGTTAAGCTACATTTTTGACCTCACTGTGATGATCAATTTGAAGAAAGAAGTTCAACAACAGGTTGAAACAGTGGAAAACATGGCGTTGTTGATGTTGTTTCAAAGCCAAACAACAATGGACAGTCCTGTCTTTATTTATTTTGTATTTGTATTGATTTATTTTATGCGCTTACAGCACCTGGTATTCCCAGGCGGTCTCCCATCCAAGTACTAACCAGTCCCGACCCTGCTAAGCTACCGAAATCATGCGTGGTCAGGGTGGTATGGCCACAAGCATATGTTTTTCCCCATTTTATCAGGAATGAAGATGGCTCATCGCTCACCCAGGGCATACAGAGTTTGGGCGGAATATGGAACATCACCTGTCGCACATTACGAAGCTGCATGCTCTTCAAACAGTGGTTGATGCATGATGTGAAATAAGTGTTCTTATAAGCCCAGACTTTTCTATATGCAATGCCGTGTGAAAGCAGAGTTTTGATGGTTGCCACTAAAAAGAGGTTCCCAGTTGCTACTATATTTAGGCCTATTTCTCAGCTGCCTCCTATAAAACCGGAGTAGCCTGATTTAAACTGCGGGAAAGCAGCCTCCATTTGCTATTCGAGTGCATACGGATGACATGTCTTTATCAAATGGGTAGGAATAGTCTCTAAATGTTTACCTAAGTATTCAGACCCTTTGCTATGTGCCTCGAAATTGAGCTCAGGTGCATCCTGTTTCCATTGGTCATCCTTGAGATGTTTCTACAACTTGATTGGAGTCCACCTGTGGTAAATTCAATTGACTGGACATGATTTGGAAAGGCACACACCTGTCTATATAAAGATCCCACAGTTGACAGTGCATGTCAGAGCAAAAACCAAGCCATGAGGTCGACAGAATTGTCCATAGAGCTTCGAGACAGGATTGTGTCGAGGCACAGATCAGGGGAAGGGTACCAAAATATTTCTGCAGCATTGAAGGTACCCAAGAACACAGTGGCCTCCATCATTCTTAAATGGAAGAAGTTTGGAACCACGAAGACTCCTCCTAGAGCTGGCCGTCCAGCCAAACTGAGCAATCGGGGGAGAAGGGCCTTGGTCAGGGTGGTGACCAAGAACACGACGGTCACTCTGACAAAGCTCCAGAGCTCCTCTGTGGAGATCGGAGAACCTTCCAGAAGGACAACAATCTCTGCAGCACTCCACCAATCAGGCCATTATGGTAGAGTGCCCAAATAGAAGCCACTCCTCAGTAAAAGGTACATGACAGCCCGCTTGGAGTTAGCCAAAAGGCACCTAAAGGACTCAGACCATAAGAAACAAGAATCTCTGGTCTGATGAAACCAAGATTGAACTCTTTGGCTTGAATGCCAAGCGTCACGTCTGGAGGAAAGAAACCTGGCACCATCCCTACGGTGAAGCATGGTGGTGGCAGCATCATGCTGTGGGTATGTTTTTCAGTGGCAGGGACACTACTCAGGTTCGAGGGAAAGATGAACGGAGCAAAGTACAGGGAGATCCTTGATGAAAACCTGCTCCAGAACGCTCAGGACCTCAGACTGGGGCGAAGGTTCACCTTCCAACAGGTCAACGACCCTAAGCACACAGACAAGACAATGCAGGAGAGGCTTCGGGACCAGTCTCTGAATGTCCTTGAGTGGCCCAGCCAGAGCCCGGTCTTCAACCTAAACAAACATCTCTGGAGAGACCTGAAAATAACTGTCCAACCTGACAGAGCTTTAGAGGATATGCAGAGACTAATGGGAGAAACTCCCCAAATTCAGGTTTGCCAAGCTTGTAGCGTCATACCCAAGAAGACTCAAGGCTTTAATCGCTGCCAAAGGCACTTCAGCAAAGTACTGAGTAAAAGTCTGAATATGTATGTAAATGTGATATTTCAGTTTTCTATTTTTAATAAATTTGCACAAATTTCTAAAAACCTGTTTTTGCTTTGTCATTGAGGTATTGTGTGTAACTTGATGAGGGGAAAAAACTATTTAAACAATTTTAGAATATAGGCAGTAACTTAACAAAATGTGGAAAAAGTCAAGGTGTCTGAATACTTTCCGAAGGCACTGTATGTTTTGATTTCTAAGACATTCTAAGGTTTGTATTATTCACAGCTAAATTTGCCAAATAACTCAATCTTGTGTATAGGACCTGTTTTCAAATGATCACTTTTATGCTCAACATAAATCAAAATTTTATTGATCGCAAACACATAGTCAGATGTTATTGCGGGTGTAGCAAAATGCTTGTGTAAAAAATATGGTGTTGAAGGCTGAGCAGAAGTCAATGAACAGTATTCTTACATACAGTGGGGCAAAAAAGTATTTAGTCAGCCACCAATTGTACAAGTTCTCCCACTTAAAAAGATGAGAGGCCTGTAATTTTCATCATAGGTACACTTCAACTATGACAGACAAAATGAGAAAGAAAAATCCAGAAAATCACATTGTAGGATTTTTTATGAATTTATTTGCAAATTATGGTGGAAAATAAGTATTTGGTCACCTACAAACAAGCAAGATTTCTGGCTCTCACAGACCTGTAACTTCTTCTTTAAGAGGCTCCTCTGTCCTCCACTCGTTACCTGTATTAATGGCACCTGTTTGAACTTGTTATCAGTATAAAAGACACCTGTCCACAACCTCAAACAGTCACACTCCAAACTCCACTATGGCCAAGAACAAAGAGCTGTCAAAGGACACCAGAAACAAAATTGTAGACCTGCACCAGGCTGGGAAGACTGAATCTGCAATAGGTAATCTGCAATTGTGAAGACTGAATCTGCAATTGTGGCCTGCTGGAGGTCATTTTGCAGGGCTCTGGCAGTGCACCTCCTTGCACAAAGGCGGAGGTAGCGGTCCTGCTGCTGGGTTGTTGCCCTCCTACGGCCTCCTCCACGTCTCCTGATGTACTGGCCTGTCTCCTGGTAGCGCCTCCATGCTCTGGACACTACGCTGACAGACACAGCAAACCTTTTTGCCACAGCTCGCATTGATGTGCCATCCTGGATGAACTGCACTACCTGAGCCACTTGTGTGGGTTGTAGACTCCGTCTCATGCTACCACTAGAGTGAAAGCACCGCCAGCATTCAAAAGTGACCAAAACATCAGCCAGGAAGCATAGGAACTGAGAAGTGGTCTGTGGTCACCACCTGCAGAACCATTCCTTTATTGGGAGTGTCTTGCTAATTGCCTATAATTTCCACCTTTTGTCTATTCCATTTGCACAACAGCATGTGAAATTTATTGTCAATCAGTGTTGCTTCCTAAGTGGACAGTTTGATTTCACAGAAGTGTGATTGACTTGGAGTTACATTGTGTTGTTTAAGTGTTCCCTTTATTTTTTTGAGCAGTGTATATTATTCTTACAATAAAATCATAATATAACATAATGGCACAGGATTTATAAGCTTATCTTGCCAGCTAAATGAACTAGCCTACAGTCTATGGCATGGTGCAGAGCCAGATAGCATACTATAGCGACCCTTGGTTTATAAGTGCGGATATCGACTCTGCCACTCAAGCATGCTTTTGTGGCACTCCATGGCACAGTCGATGGTGCGCTGCGTTTCAGCCAAGAAGGTTGAGCGTTCAAACCGCGCTCACTGCCTGTTTCATTACAATGGTGTCGGAAGTGATCGGACCTCACATCCACGAAAATCCTTGGCCGGTGAGCGCGTTCCCATAAGACGGCGTCCTGTGAGGTCTAGCGCAAAGGACGCGCTCTTTGTTACGGAGTCTAGTTAGGTAATCGACTAGCTGGACTGTTCCCCGGACTCCGCGTATAGGGATTTGTACAATGCATGAACAAGGCTATTGAACTAGACATTGGTGTCTGTCTTTATTCCTTAAGGATGAAGCCGCTGCCGGGAGACCACACAGGACTTTGGAGGCTGGGCACGTGCCTACAGAGAGTTGCACCACGTTCTTACCTGGTGGATGTTGGTGGCTCCCTCTATCGTCGCAATCGGGTGGATCTGCGCGTAGCAGAGCAGACAAACCATTACACGCCATACACTCACCTAGATGAGCTGGTTCACAGTCCAGGCCTAAGGGTAAGGGGCGCAGAATTGAGACATGCGCCAACTGAAGGTGAGGCTTCTACCCCACCAAGCTCTCCAGCTCGTGGCCCTAATCCTACCCCTATCAGAGCCAATACTTACTCACGGGTGGGTTGGCTGTGCAAGCCACCGGACAGGCTTACTCTGTAAGCAAGAGACTGTGTTAACTTGTCCTCTGTTTATATAAAATATATATATATAATTTTTAAAGGAATATGACAATTGAAGTAAAAAGAAAATGTCATGCTTTTTCAATTGTTATGACTTGACTGTTAAGAACTTAATGTTATGCCGTTATGTTTGCACTTTCTACTGAAAAGGATGATGTTACGGAGTCTAGTTGATAGGTAATCGACTAGCCGGACTGTTCCCCGGACTCCGCGTGTAGGGATTTGTACAATGCATGAACAAGGCTATTGAACTAGACATTGGTGTCTGTCTTTATTCCTTTATCCAACATATCATACTGAAACACTCTTCTGAAAGAAGGGAGTTGTGTAGCGACCCTGGTTTATAAGCTCAGATATCGACTGCTTTTGGGGCACAGTTGATGGCGCACTGGGCTTCAGGCCAGAATGTTGAGGGTTCGAGCCGTACTCCCTGCCTCCTTCATTTCAATACAGTAGACTCATAGTCGGTTCTTCTGAAATACATTTTCTTCATATGATGTTTCTTTAAACCTGCCTAAAATAAAAAATGTATTTATTGTGATGGTGTATATTAAATTAATTTATTAGACTTTAATGTAGCTGTTCCAAAGGCGAGCATCAGCAGCTTGTATACGTGGAGAAGCTAAACATGTTTATGTTATTAATTAACGCACAATTACCGTGAGACCGGCAGTCATTTGCATGAAAATAACCAGCTGATAAAACTTCATGACGGCCACAGCCCTTACTGTGAGGCTTTATCACATATTTTCAGAGAAAAACTGAACAGTCAGGCGAATGTGGAGAATGCTTCCCAGGAGCCAAAATAGACAATTAACCATGCAGTCGGGATCAGAGAGATGGAATGTACACTTTGATTACCTAATTGCATAATTAACTAATAGTGGAAAAGTACAGAAGAGAGTAGATGTGATTAGGCCTCCCAGCAACATCCATGTCTGCCCACTCCATCATCACACCCTACTACAAAGAAGACTGTTACATCACTGGCTATTTTTCCCTAGGCTAGAGTTAGGATGAGGGTTAGCGTGTGGAGCCAAGCCTATATTCTGTACTACGGTACAGAGTATTAGGTAAGACCGCAGGATCGTCTAGTGGTAGACTGGACTGTTGACCAAAACCTCCAGGCTATTTCTGTGGTTCAAACCCCAGGTGGGAAATGTTACTCTTCTGTTGTTGTGCTGTTTACATGCACTCAAAATATTCCAGCTCACCATGAATAACATTACGCTAAAGTCTAGGGCCACCCAAATAAGGTTGTATAACAAGTCTACTAAGCTAGGAATTGATTTACTGTGTGTGTTGCAGAGAAAACCTAGCTAGTAATTCACAGTTCTCTCTCACAAGCTGTTCACAACCTTAGCTGAACCCTCAAATCTGACATTTTCACTCTAGGATTTCTCCCCAGGTGGAGCAACAGTAGGACACCTCCCTTTAACACACAACTACAGTACATACCTCCCCTTTAACATAAAACTGCAATATGTTACCTTTTGGGCGACCTGACAAAATTAACATAGAAAAGTTTGTTCTAGTTCTGTCATTCTCATTGAATGCAAGTCTAACTGGTATATCGGTTCTGTGTGTGCTACGTCTATGTTTCCTGTTTTTCAATTTAGTTTTTGAGTCTTTTAGTTTCGGTTTTGAAAAGCAGCTTCAAACAGCTGAAAGAAAATACAATATTTTAGGTCATGGAAAATATATTTCACAGCGGTTTAAATGGTACAATGATTCTCTACACTATACTTGCTTGTTTTGTCACAAACTGAAATTAGACGAACTATTCGAATTTTAGCAACCAGGAAATGGCGAAGCGATTTCTGCATAGTACATCTTTAAAGCAGCATACCTCCGCTTTAACCTAGACCAGCATTTATCCCCTATATTCTTCTGGGTGGGTTATATCTAATGTAAATGGTTATCCCTCCCAGTGACCAAAAACAAAAGATGGTCGGCTAACAAGTACACAGCTTTGCACACTCTTGGCATTCTGTCAACCAGCTTTGAGGTAGTCACTTGGAATGCATTTCAATTAACCGGTGTGCCGTGTTAAAAGTTCATTTGTGGAATTTATTTCCTTAATGCGTTTGAGCCAATCAGTTGTGACAAGGTAGGGGTGGTATACAGAAGATAGCCCTATTTAGTAAAAGAGCGGGTCCATATTATGGCAAGAACAGCTCAAATAATCAAAGAGAAATGACAGTCCATCATTACCTTAAGACATGAAGGTCAGTCAATCCGGAAAATTTCAAGAACTTCAAGTGCAGTCGCAAAAACCATCAAGCGCTATGATGAAACTGGCTCTCATGAGGACCGCGACAGGAAAGGAAGACCCAGAGTCACCTCTGATGCAGAGGATAAGTTTGTTAGAGTTACCAGCCTCAGAAATTGCAGCCTAAATAAATGCTTCACAGAGTTCAAGTAACAGACACATCTCAACATCAACTGTTCAGAAAAGACTGCGTGAATCAGGCCTTCATGGTCGAATTGCTGCAAAGAAACCACTACTAAAGGACACCAATAAGAAGAGACTTGCTTGGGCCAAGAAACACGAGCAATGGACATGAGACCGGTGGAAATCTGTCACTTGGTCTGATGAGTGAGTTTCCTGAGATTTGTTTCCAACTGCTGTGTCTTTTTGAGACACAGAGTAGGTGAACAGATGATCTCCGCGTGTGTGGTTCCCACCGTGAAGCATGGAGGAGGAGGTGTGATGGTGTGGGGGTGCTTTGCTGGTGACACTGTCTGCGATTTATTTAGAATTCAAGGCACACTTAACAGCATTCTGCAGCGATACGCCATCCCATCTGGTTTGCGCTTAGTGGGACTATCATTTGTTTTTCAACAGGACAATGACCCAACACACTTCCAGGCTTTTTGACCAAGAAGGAGAGTGATGGAGTGCTGCTTCAGATGACCTGGGCCTCCACAATCACCAGACCTCAACACAATCCCCAGACCTCAACCCAATTGAGATGGTTTGGGATGAGTTGGACCACAGAGTGAAGGAAAAGCAGCCAACAAGTGCTCAGCATATGTGGCACCTCCTTCAAAACTGTTGGAAAAGCATTCCAGGTGAAGCTGGTTGAGAGAATTTCTTGAGTGGGCAAAGCTGTCAAAGAAAAGGGTCACTAAATATAACATGTATTTTGATTTGTTTAACACTTTTTTGGTTACTACATGATTCCATATGTGTTATTTCATAGTTTTGATGTCTTCATTATTGTTCTACAATGTAGAAAATTGTGGGGGAAAAAGAAAACCCTGGAATGAGTAGGTCAACTTGACTGATACTGTATGTCTTACTGTATACATTCGTTTTTGACATGTATATTTGTCACGTCCTGACCATAGAGAGTCCTTATTTTCTATGGTGGAGTAGGTCAGGGCATGACTGGGGGGTTAGTCTAGTTTATTATTTCTATGTGGGTGTTCTAGTTTTCATGTTTCTATGTTGGTGATTTGTATGTTTCCCAATTAGAGGCAGCTGGTATCGTTGTCTCTAATTGGGGATCATATTTAAGTAGTGTTTGTTCCCACCTGTGTTTGTGGGATATTGTTTTGAGTTAGTGCACGTAGCACCTCTGTAGTCATTGTTAGTTTATTGTTTATTTGTTTTTGTCTTTGCTAAGTTTCACTTTATTATTCAAATGATGTGGAAACCATATCGCGCTGCAGTTTGGTCCGATAATTATTCCAGTGAACGTGACAATATTCTATTACATACACTTTAATGTCTGCTTTTAAATTATATTATGTTACCTAAATAAAAAAAATATACAAATAAAATAGAAACATTTTCCTTAAAATATATATTTTTTAGAGAGTACTAATGTTACTTTCCCCACTACAACAACAAAAATACTTAAATACTTACTTAAATGTAATTTTGACCTTGTAAAATTCCATTCATTCCTATGGAGGACTACTCCTACTGGGGAGTGCCAATATGGTCGACTGGTGTATTCAAAGCCTCTCAATAACCAATACATAGCATCAGAAATCCAGAGTTTATATACGTAATTGGTTAAGACCTATCCATCTGTTTACCACACAGTCCTTCTTCTATATCACACCAGATACAAGACAGATGGAAAAAACAGATAGGATGTTTTAAAATAAAGCTATTTACCAAACACAAACAGCACTTTCCCACCTATGGCTTTATTTACTGCTGGGTCCTATTTAGTGTTGGTGACCTTTTGACTCTGACCCCATTACGAGGTCCAGTCAGATTTTACAACCCAGCTCACATCCTGTCCTTCTCCTCTCAGTCCTCTATGTGTGACTAACCACACTGTGTGCGCCAGTGTGAGACAATGTTGAGGTTGTGTGTGTGTGTGTGTGTGTGTTTGTTTGTTTGTTTGTGTCAGTCAGATGGCGTTGAAGTGGTTTGTGTGTGTGTGTGTGTGTGTGTGTAAGAGAGAGAGAGTGTGAGTCAGTGTGTGAGTGTGCGAGCGAGAAAGCGAGACTCATGTTGAGGTTCCGGTCCTAGATCTGAATGGTTCCGTCCTGGCAGCCGGCTGCCACCAGCTTCTCATCTCGGCTCTACAGTAGGTGCAACAGGTGGGCGTGACTTTTTTCCCCTGCAGAGAGCGGGGTTTGAAGCACATCTTGTGATTCTTGTTAGAGCTCAGGCCCCATGTGCAGTAATACTGAGAACACAGTGAGAGAGGGGAGAGGTTAATTATTAACAAACACACAGACTCTTCATCAACACACAATATATACAAAAGTATGTGAACACCCCTTCAAATGAGTTGATTCGGCTATTTCAGCCACACCCGTTGCTGACAGGTTTATAAAATAGAGCACTCAGCCATGCAATCTTCATAGACAAATATTGGCAATAGAATGGCCTTACTGAAGAGCTCAGTGACTTTCAACGTGGCACTGTCATAGGATGCCACCTTTCCAACAAGTCAGTTCGTCAAATTTATGCCCTGCTAGAGCTGCCCCGGTCAACTGTAAATGCCGTGAAGTGGAAACGTCTAATAACAACAACGGCTCAGCTGCGAAGTGGTAGGTCACACAAGCTCACAGAACAGAACCGCAGAGTGCTGAAGCACGTAAAAATCGTATTTCCTTAGTGTCAACACTGGAGTGATGTAAAGCTTTTCGCCATTGGATTCTGGAGCAGTGGAAACGCGTTCTCTGGCGTGATGAATTACGCTTCACCATCTGGCAGTCTGACGGACAAACCTGGGTTTGGAGGATGCCAGGAGAACGCTACCTGCCCAAATGCATAGTGCCAACTGTAAAGTTTGGTGGAGGAGGAATAAAGGTCTGGGGCTGTTTGTCATGGTTCGGGCTAGGCCCCTTAGTTCCAGTGAAGGGAAATCTTAACGATACAGCATACAATGACATTCTAGACAATTCTGTGCCTCCAACTTTGTGGGAACAGTTTGGGGGAAGGCCCTTTCCTGTTTCAACATAACAAGGCCACCGTGCACAAAGTGAGGTCCATACAGAATGGTTTGTCAAGAGCCCTGACCTCAACCCTATCGAACACCTTTGGGATGAATTGGCACGCCGACTGTGTGCCAGGCCTAATCACCCAACATCAGTGCCCGACCTCACTAATGCTCGTGGCTGAATGGAAGCAAGTCCCCGCAGCAATATTCCAACATCTAGGGGAAAGCCTTCCCAGAAGAGTGGAGGCTGTTATAGCAGCAAAGGGGGGACCAACTCCATATTAATGCCCATGATTTTGGAATGAGATGTTCGACGAGCAGGTGCCCACATACTTTTGGTCATGTAGTGTATCTAAGCCTTACCTCTGTGTATCATATCCCAGGGCTCGACATTAACGCTTGCTCTTTTCTCTGGGACAAGTAAAAAATATAAAAAATCAGACAAGAAATTATAGATTTAAGTTGTCCGAATGGGCAAATAACTTTTTTAAATGTGGGACCGGATGAGAGCCTTTGGAGTGACAGGTCAGGCAGATTGCCAGTTCTTGGCCACGCGCAGAGGGTATGTGATGTCTTTGTCTGCACTGCGTTAGATAGACATGAAGAAATGCTCCGTTTGGGACGTTATTGGATATATATGAGAAAAACATCCTGAAGATTGATTCTCAACTGAGTTTGACCAGTTTATTCGACTTTTAATATCACTTTTTGAAGTTTTCTTTCATTGCGCAAATGTGTATGGACACGTGAGCTACACATGCTAGCCAAAGTTGCTAATTCTACAGAAGAAATGGACATTCTAAAACAAAACAACGATTTATTGTGGAACTAGGATTCCTGGCACTGCATTCTGATGAAAGTTCATCAAAGGTAAGGGAATATTTATGATGTTATTTCGTATTTCTGTTGATTCTGTTGACTCCAACATGGCGGAGAATGGCTGAGCGCTGTCTCAGATTATTGCATGCTGTGCTTTTTACTAAAGTTATTTTTAAATCTAACACAGCGGTTGCATTAAGAACCAGTGTATCTTTAATTATATGTTGAACATGTATCTTTCATCAAAGTTTATGATGAATATTTCTGTATTTCACATTGCTATCTGTAATTACTTTCGCTATTTTGGAGCCATTTCTGAACATGGCGCCAATGTAAAACCACGATTTCTGGCTATAAATATGCACATAATCGAACAAAACATAAATGTATTGTATAACATGATGTCATATGACTGTCATCTGATGAAGTTGTTCAAAGGTTAGTGATACATTTTCTCTCTATTTGTGGGTTTTGTGAAAGCTATCTTTTCTGTGAAAAAATGGCGGTGTGTTTTTGGATATTGTGGTGAGCTAACATAAATATATGTTGTGTTTTCGCTGTAAAACATTTTAAGAATCGGATATGTTGGCTGGATTCACAAGATGTTTATCTTTCATTTGCTGTATTGTACTTGTGATTTCATGAAATTATATTATATGATATCCCTGTGGCGCTAGGCTAGGCTATTCTAGTCAGCGTCTCTGATGAGAATGATCCCGGATGGGGGGTCCGTATTAAGCCTCAAAATACAACTTAGTTATAATTCTAATTCTATTTGAGGCTCCACATGTTGTCATGGAAAATAACGTTATTTCCAACAACCAATGAGCAACTCCATCGTCAATCCAGCTGCATATTGAACATTGAGATTGCCTAAAGGCCAATGACTTGGAGTGGCAATAAGGAGGCGCCAGAAGCCAAACTTTAATGATAATATAAACTAAACGCCAGTCATGCTTGACAAATATAATGAAGGATAATTAACATTAACGTCTAAAGGCTTGATTCTGTCGACATACTCGAGGCACGGTTCGTTAAGATCAAATGATCACAAGACCGGCGTGTGAAGTACAGTGCCCGTTGCACACCGCAACATCACCCACCTGCTTAAAACCTGGACGTTTTATGACACTTTATGAAGCATGTCTTACCTTCTTTCAAAGTAGCCTAGCCAAAATACGACAATCAAAATGTTGAGGGAATTATTTTATAAACACTTAATAGCCTATGCCATTGAAACCAGCACTTTTCTCATGTTCTATAATTTTTTCAAAATCAGCTTTATTTCATTGTCCAGCAGCCAAAAGGCAGAATCCTAGTCATATTCGTAGCCCATGCTAGTGTTGCATCTTTGGATCTCCCCCTTCTTAATTTCAAATTGATATTTTCATCTCCATCATATGAAACCGCTTGCGGCGTGCGGTGTGCTTTTTAGAATGGTGTGTTCCCGATAAATACATTTTGGAACATTCGCGAGTAGCCAACAACCATGTGTACATTGCTGAGCTTACAATATGAAGAAATACAACTATCAACATTAAGCTAAACAGTCTGATCTATTGCAATTTCCTTAAAAAAATGTTTTTATGTGCACTGGTTGTATGAATTTGTGATCTGTTGACCCAGAACTGTCCCAGTCTGTTTTTACCATATGCATGTTTTTAATCGGCCCAGGGACGACAGGATGCCCCAAATTTCGAGCCCTGAAGGAATTACTTTATTAAGGCATAAAAAGTATTTGGTTGTAATGTTGCAATATTTTATTGGTTACCAAGGGTGGTGAACCATCCACCAGGAGAGCCTTAAAAGGATCAGTGTTGTATTTTGAGATAGGCTTGAATATGCAAAAAAGCCAATAGGCAGAGTGTAGCCAACATTTTGTCTCATTCTATCAACAGAGAGTAATGCATTTCATTTTGTAAAGTGGTTTCTTGCGTAATACAAGGATGTAAAAATGGTGTTACAGTGACTTGATCTTCTGGACAAGTAAAAAACTGAAATCAGTCCTACTTGTCCCAAGGACAAGTGGCAAAAAAAAGTGAATGTCAAGCCCTGTACCCCCTACTAGAAATTCATCAAATTCATTAGCAACACGCCATCATACAACATACCATCATTTCATTTTCACCCAAGTATTCTAAAAGCTCTCCTATTACAACTCCACAATTCCTCTCACCTATTAAGTCCCATCGTATAGATGTTCCCTAGTCTCCCGAGCCCCTCCATATCAGTCAGATGTGTGTTGAAGGGTGAGAGGTTATGTAACAGAGCAGAGAGACAGAGTACTAGATCAGCCTGACAGGCATGTCTGAAGCCTCTATGAAATCCGGATTTTCTTCCCTACATCTGCGTAACACATTACTGACCCATGCTGCAGACTGACTGGGCAGGATGGGCAGGGAGGGAGGTATTAAAAACACATATTTCCTAACACAGACTTGTACACAAACACAGCTGAGGTGGCTGTACACACCACATATTTATTTATATACTGGATTCTTGACATAGCTCACTCTAACCTACTGTATCTACTGCTGCACATATCATTCCCTGTATATCTCGTGTAAATTCATCCTGTTTAGATACATTTAGATTATATTTGGATTAGCGTGACAGTACTATTGGTTGTCAATTGGATTTGTTCACACATTTCTTGATTTCTTGTTCTTTCAGTTTAATTTTTTTTTTTTTTTTGATTGATTATTTGTGTACCTGTTTGACATTTCACTGCATTGTCAGGAGCTACAGTAGTAACACACATTTCACTGCATTGTCAGGAGCTACAGTAGTAACACACATTTCACTGCATTGTCAGGAGCTACAGTAGTAACACACATTTCACTGCATTGTTAGGAGCTACAGTAGTAACACACATTTCACTGCATTGTCAGGAGCTACAGTAGTAACACACATTTCACTGCATTGTTAGGAGCTACAGTAGTAACACACATCTCACTGCATTGTCAGGAGCTACAGTAGTAACACACATTTCACTGCATTGTCAGGAGCTACAGTAGTAACACACATTTAGCTGCATTGTCAGGAGCTACAGTAGTAACACACATTTAGCTGCAACATCTGCTAACTGTAGACAACCAACTAATAAACTTTGATTTGTATGATGTATTGTTGAGTCAGTTCTTTAACATCAACACGGTTGGTTTCCCATCCTAAGGATGTCCTAAGAAGGTAGGTTCCACCTCACTCAACATTATAACCTTCACTTAGCACCTATGTTCAGTACTTCAGCCCTTTCAAGAGGTGAAGGAGATAGACAAGAGGTGGGGGGAGAGGGTGGAACATAAGTGAAAGGACAGGATGAGAGAAACTAAAGAGAGAGATGGAGTAGAGAGTAGAGACAGAGGGGACAGTAAGGAGGGGGACGGAGAAGGATAGGAGGTCAATGGAGGCCAACTAGCTCAAACATGAGTGGTAGGGGGCAAACACTAGAGGCGCCTGCTGCCATGTGTCAGCCTAGCAGACTGGCCTTGTCCATGTATGTCTCTCTGACCCAAACACACACATACTTGGACACGCTCAGTCTGGCATGTCTCTCTAACCCACTGCCTGCTTCAACAGGCCTGACCTTGAGGGTCACGGGGTCAGGAGGGGAGCATAAACACACAGACTGACAGAGCTGCTACTAACAGCCAGGCATGGCTAACAGCCAGACAGAGCTGCTACTAACAGCCAGGCAATCCTCCATGGCTCGCTACACACTACAACAGTGAGACACTCACTCAACTGTGGTTAGATACATTTGACATGGTGACACAGATGCCAGCCAAAGACGGACCATCAGAGAGTATTGTCAGAAATGTAATAAACCTTACAGTTTTACAAGGGTTTAACAATGCTGCTAGCACAAAGTGCTTTCAGGTTGATCCTTGTTCTAGAAACAAAACACTGACCATGTTTAGTGCGTGCTGTAAATTTGTATATGTGCGTGTGTCATGGTGTGTGTGTGTGTGTATGCATTGCATACGTGTCCTATGTGACAGGAGTGTGCAGGGTGACAGATTGTTCCACCTGCTCTCTCACAGACGTCTCTATTGTGTTTACATAGGAGCCTAGGCGTCTGTCCGGACACTAAAGACAACAGAACCTTTAATGGAGCCGCACACAACACCAGGAATTCAATTCATCTCAGCAGGTCTCTTTCTAAAACATGGCCCTGATGGCTGACCAGGGCAGGAGCAGAGAGGCCACTGCCACCCCACCACGGCTGGTCCGACCCTGAGTCTCTCACACATCTCAGCAGCTAGGAAAGCAAGGCTGGGAAGGAAGGCGAGTGTGGTCGGCATGCTCTATTCCAAATTAGTTGGGAAGTTGTAGGGATTCAAGAAATGGCAGAAAAGTAATGCAAAAGCCACTGGATTGGCTTAAAGGGACATTCAAGATATTTAGGAGCTGCACCTCATGTTTCTTCTAATGAATTCCTTTTGTGAACCTCTAACCTTGCCTTCTTTAGAAGGGTGCTACGTTCCTGTGTGATGAATTAACAACTTGGCAACCATCTCACAAGTCCCAACTCAATTCTATTCAATGAGGTGACAAAACATTCATGTACAGTATAATCAACAAACACAAAGTACCACTCCACCCTTTATTTCCCTTCCCCAACAAGCCTGTTTTCCCCTCAATCAGCACTCCCCTTCTTCTGTGTGAGCGCTTAAAGACCCAGAGGGGTGAATGTGATAAAAGACGAGAGCCATACAGGCTCAGTCATGCGTGTGGTTTACGAGGTAACACAGCTGTTCACACATCAACCCAAGAGTAAGGCATCACTCCCTGGCCTCCACCTCTCCCCCACCTCCTCCCTGCCTTCAGATGCTACCATTGGCACAGTCTTTAGGTCTGCCAGGGACGGGTGGCTGGGAGTCTAGGACAGCTCCCCAGATGGAGGGATAAGCAGGAGAGGAAGAAAGGAGAGGCTGATCAAAGCGCTGGGGCCTGTGTGTGTCAGGTTGTGTTATAAGGGATGGGGCCAGGCTGTGGGGCCCGCTGAGGTTCTGTTATTACTAATGGGGATTATAGAGGAAGATGGAAGCTGCTCCATCTCAGGGGATGTAAAAGATAAGGAGGGGAAAGTAACAGGGAGAAAGTCCAAACAGGGGTAATGCCACTGCTGGTTGTCAAAGAGGAAGTGGAGCAGTCAAGAGACTTAGGAGAACACAGTAGGTTCAACCAGACATCCAGGTGCGGCCGTCAACTGATAAGACGTTGACTTATATATATAGCCTACTTAGTGCACAAACATAGTACTGTATACATAATATAATATCCAGAATATTGTTATGCTATTCCTGTGTGTGTGTGTGTGTGTGTGTGTGTGTGTGTGTGTGTGTGTGTGTGTGTGTGTGTGTGTGTGTGTGTGTGTGTGTGTGTGTGTGTGTGTGTGTGTGTGTGTGTGTGTGTGCGTGCGTGCGTGCGTGCGTGCGTGCGTATGAGTCTGTATACACTGGATATGAATCCACCTCAATAGTGAGATAAAGCTTATCAATATGGCCAACTTGGTTTAATGTATCATCACTAACCTCAATAAGTAAGGCAGTGGCATCCAAAGCCCAAATTACTGTAGCTCTTGATTGAAGCCTAATCAAGCAGGTTGATTGGTTAAAAAGTTAAGTAAGAACAGGAGGAAATGACCATGAAATGATCGTTTCACTCCAATAGCCAGGAGTAGCCTGACCATAACAGCAGATCGAGGTAACAGAAGACACTGCTATCAGTTCAACATCCAATCCATCCGGTGCTGTGAGACAGCAGTCAGATCAACAACAGTTC